>NC_031777.1:21173131-21299486 GCF_001522545.3 Parus major | reverse complement strand
AAAAAAAAAAAAAAAAAGAGTTTAAAAATGATATCTATTTGGGAGCGAGAGATCTGTGCCGGTCTCCGGGTCCGGCCGGGCTCCCCCTCGCCGTGCGCGGTCCCCAGCCGGGCTGCCGCGCCGGTCCCCGGCACCTGATCCCCCTGGTGGCTACCGGTCCCCCTCGGAAAGCCACCGCGGGGGGAGGATCCGGGCAGCTCGGGGCTCGCCGAGGGTGCGGGGGGGGCCCCCTTTTATCTGCCTTTCCCCTCGGCATTACCATGCCGATCCCCACCCACCCGGCCCTCCCCGCGGCCGGCGCGGCTCCCTGCCGCCGCCGAGCTGCCCGGCTTCCCCGGCGCTGGGGAAGGAGAAGGAGGAAGAGGGAAAGGGCGCGGGGGCTGGGATGGAGGTAGGAGGGGGGGGCTTGAAACTTGCCCTGCAAAGTTTGCGTGTGGCCGGGCGGGCGCGGTGGCCGGTACTCACGGTGCGGCTGGCGGCGGGCGCTGCGCGGAGCTGGCGGCGTGCGGGGAGCGGGGCAGTCCCGGGCGTGCTGGCCCCGCTGCCCGCCCGCCGCTCGCATGTAGCAGCGCGGGAGGCGGCGGGGGTGCGAGGGAAGGAGCAGTGCTGCCTCTCAGTGCCGGCTTTCATCAGTGAATGAGCCTCCACTCTCCGAGGGGCTCCCGCCGCACACACACACGCACACACGCGCGCACACACACACGCACACATACACTCTCACACACACGGAGCCGGGCTGAGCACTGCATACATTAGGGCACTCGGGCAGTATGGGAAATGCAGTCCAGGACCGGCGCCCACCCGCCGGCTGCCCGCCAGCCGTGGCCCCCGGAGTTGCCCAACTCGGGGCGTCGGGGGCTGCTCCTCTCCCAGAGGCGCCGCTTCTCCTCCCAGCCCCGCCGTGCCGGCTTCGCCCACCCGCCTGGCACCGCTCATATTTTCCACCGTGCAGCTCCCTCCCAAATTGCAGCGGGACGCTGCTGGGCCCCCTGGGCGGCAGCTTCCTCGCTTCGGGGCAGCCCCGTACCCTTCCGGCCCTGAGGCAGCCGACTCCCCTCGGGATGCCCATGGGGACGCAGCCTTCCCTCACGTACCCTGCGGCATCTCCTGGCATGGGATGGGCATGATTTCCAGGGGTGCCCATCATCCCCAAACTTGCCTTGGACAGCCACAGCAGAGCCAGAGAGCAAATTAGGGACTTAACACTCACAGTGTTTCCCAACTGCGGCACGCACGCACGGCACTCACACTGCTATTTTAATGTTTCCTGAATGCACGTCGCAGCTCTGCACAAACCCTTCTGCACACACGCTCCACCTCGGCCACAGGCAACTTCCCTGCCAACCCTAGGAGTGTCCCGAGCAAAATCTGCCCGTCATAGGAAATAGAAGAGCCAGTTTTAGATGGACTCAAAAGAAACATTTGTCTCATTGTTTCATGTGAAGTACACCAAACATTGATCCAAGAGACTTATTTCTTTTGCTCAAGAGCAAAATGTTTTGCGTTTTTTCTTCAACTGCTAAATAGTTTCAAGTCATTCCTAAAAATAGTATGGGCAGCATTTTATGGCTCTTCTCTAGCTCTGCACTGGCATTCTCAAAATACGACTGTGCTGTGTGACATACACTGGAAGAAGTCCTCTCCATCAGCATCATCAACCACTTAGACAATAACCTGTGTATGACAGCAAGAGGGATCACAACCTTATGTCATCCAACAGCTTTTGTGCAAGCAGTGACTCATCACTAAAGTATATGGGCTGGCTTTACCTGTTACTCCAGGATCACTGAATGTACCAGCCCCTACAAAACTGTCCACAGGCACAGCATGAAGTGTGTCCTCAGGCCTTAACTGGGTGCAGACCATGATGGTTTGCTTCTTGCTGGACTGAAATTCACCCATCCTTCCTGCAGCATTTCAGAGATAGGTCTTATGCAGAGTGCTTGCATGACTTTTGAATGATAAAATCTTTGAAAATGTTAATAACAACAATAAACAACTTCCTTATTTTCCCATTTAAATTTCAAAATAAAACAATGTGCATTTCAAGCTTCTCAATTCAAGAAGAAAGCACCTGGGTGAAGGAACTTCATACACTTTCTTGACACAACCACCTTGTTCCCTGCTCTCATCTCTAGCTCAGCCACTCAGAGGCTGATGATACCCACCAAAAAAAGCCATCTTCCCTTCAAGGCATCTGCTCCACGTTTGATTTCCTGCACACTTCTTTCTGTGTGCAAGAGCAAGGAGGATGGCAAGGCAGGCATCAAGCGCTGCCTTCTCCCATGGATCAGCCATGGCACAATGGAAAACGTGGGCTCAGATTCCAGAACTCCTTTTCTGCTTTGTGTAAAAGCTGGCATTTGGATAGTCCAGGTAAAAATCTCTCACAAATTGGAGCAAACATTATTGTGCATATTTTGCTCATCAATAACACCTTGTAGTTACCCTCTGATGGACCAAAGTTATATTTCTTTTTGCACTGGTGATTTCAAACACCTCTCTGGAAACATCTACCCCACAGGCTGTGCATATAGACATGTCCCAACACCTGACTCCTGCCATTTTGTCTGGGGACCCTGAATTAGCTGGCACCACACATTCTTCCAAGGCACTCATCCTGCAGCATGCTCCTCACCAAAAGCATCAACACTTCAGGACTTCAGTAAATATTCCACAGGGTAGTGTAGATGAGCCACATTTTAAATAACATCAGAGTTTGACACACTTCAGGAAGCTACATTAAAAACCATCCCTTATCTCCCAGGGATCCTGGGGAAAACATTCAGTTACAGCCCAGCTTGTGCTACAGCTTTACCATCAAAATTACAGAATTCAGGGGAAAAAAAGTGCTCTTATTATAAAGCTGTATTTTCAGTACTTACAACATCATGAAAAATGATCCCTCAGATTTAAACTTCTTTCTTTTGTTCTTAGCCAAAAAGCAATTTTTTATTTTTTTTTACTCTTTCAGTCTCTTAGTATGGAAAAAGGGATCTGAATCCTGCTCCAGTGTCCAATTTATGCTAGCTGAGAACCAAGCTCCATGTTTTGAGGCTTGAAAAAAAAAGGCAGCTTTATTTAACTTTATGTTACTGCATCGTCACACACAAACTTAATACAGCTTGGATTCAGGGAACAAATCTGGCATTTAGCTAGCTTCTGTGAGCAATGTCTTCAGAGGAAAATAAGAAGATACACTCAAGTTATTTATATTTGTAATTACCATTAATCTGTATTACTAATGAGGATTTTGATCCTGAAAATGGATCCATAAACATGGACTCCTGCACCACTAAGGAGCTGTGATATGCACAGAGGCCCATAGGAAAATTTTCCACTGAAATATATATGCTACAGTGATTATTTGGACCTTAAAATAACTTTGAACATCTGATTTAACTTTGACTGTATTGCTCATCTCTAAGAGTAATAGGGTAAACCTCCAGTTGTGGGGGTTTTTTTTCACTTAATATTAAAACAAAATTTGAGATTGTTACAGGCTATCACAGTGCTGTCCCTTCCCATTGAAAATACTGTTCAAAATACTGAAGTCTAAATTAATATATACAATCCTGAACCTGCAGGGTTGATTGGATGCACTTAACTTTATGCATACAGATTTCAATAGGATTACTAATAATACATGAAGTCAAGTACACATGTAAATTCCACCATGAACAGTGCCTTGACTGGAAGACTGCTGTATTCTGACGGTACCAATGTGCTCTCTTAAAACAAGAGACCCCCTCACCCATCATTATGTCCCCTAGCTGCTATTGTATGAAATAAGACTGAGAAATGTGATAAGCTGTAGCAGCAACTGCAGAAAGCAAGGGGCAGACTGAGTTGCATGTGTACCTGCAGCACACTGGGATCGTGTGACAGGGAGTTGCATTTGTTGGGAGCTGCCCTGTTGTGTGCCCTATTCGGTGTCCCAAAACGTGACACCCCAAGAAAGTGCTGAAATTCTCCAACTGTGGAACCGCGTCCTGAAGCCACTGGCACCATCACCACCTACAGCTAGACCCAGACCATTCCGTGCATCACTTCATCCGCGCTCTGGGTGGAGGGGGGAAAGATGGCGAACGAATCACTTAACTAATTAAAAGTAAACTTTTCCTCGCAATTAGTCGCCGAGGCGGCAGTCGCTCCCAGCGGGGTGTGGGTGGCTGGCTGCCGTGTGTAATGTCCATGCCCTCTGCTGGCTACAGCCAGCGCGTCTCAGCTGCGTGCCACCGCCACCCTGCCCTCGCCCCGGCCACCGCGGCCACTCCGGGGAGGAGGTGCTGGGCAGGGCTGCCACTGCCAGAAGTCCCTGCTGTCCAAATGATTTTATCCCCTGGTTTTGTCAGAGCTGTAGCCCTGGTTTAAGCATCCCTAAGCTGGTGGCTACACTCCAGGAGGACAGGAGCTTGAAGGCTCTGCAGTTAGCCATGTCTCACTCTGATGCTATTAGCAAGGACATCTGAGATGAAGGTTGACCTATGAGTTTTGGGAGCATTATTATGGTCTTAGCAGCTGATCTGAGCTTTAGTCGAGTGGTTGGTGTAAGGATTGTCCCAGAGCTCAGGAGAGCTAATATGGGATCTCTTCGCCTTCTGAGCCATCTGTGGCTGCCCTCTGCCAGAACCCTCTCTCTTCATAGGAAGAATTTGGCAGAGGCAGGGCTGAAATCATACTATCTGCCAGAAAATTGAAATTTAGAGTTGGCGCACTCTCAGTGACTAGTCTTCTCAAAATGAGAAAACAGTCCTTTAAATGACTTGTTGACTCATATGACTAGTAGTAAGAAATTTTTCTTCAGCCTACAAAAGTTTTCTACGGCTGAGAGATAAACTAATTTTCTTCTTCTTAGTCATTATCATCATCACCATCATCATCGCCTTCGTCTTTATCAGCATCACTATCATCACCATCACCTAGATCTCTTCCAAAGTCTGCTTGACTAATACAGAAGAACCTCTTGGTTTTGCTTTTCATAACACGCTGCAAGATGCCAGTATAATTTTAAACTTTACTCATCACCAAATCTCTACAGCCAAATGGACACCATGCCTGGGATTTTGTAAACAAGTACTATGTATTCTTTATTTATCATTGTCTTGCAGTATCAATTCCTATACAACCTTTCCCTTGGAAAATTTCTTCTCCAAAAAAGAGGTTGTACACTGGATGGCAGATGTCAGACAAGTAAATGTATCAACTGTTTTAGGAAGACTGCTCTTATGTAAACATCAACTACATTATCATTTCTACATCTGAAACCTGACACAGCTAGAGCCCTAAAAGAGGCACTTCTGGGACATGGGCTCCTGAGGAAAGTTCTCTCCAAAACTCTGGTAGCCACAGTGTTTAAGTAATTTAAGCACATACATGCAGCAACACCCTTTCCTATCAACTGTTTCTAAAATTTGCTTACAGAACTGGACACTTGTTTTCTGTACAAGCATCCACTCTTTTTTCAGGGCTTTTTTTAATCCCTCTTTGAGCAATATCCTGTTGCTAGGAGTTCCACAGGCTAATGGTGTGGAAAAATATTTCCCTGTGAGAAGAGCTACACCTGTCCAACCCCCCTTCTGTGCACCATCCATCACACTGACAGCATAGGTAACTTGCCCAGGATCATGTCAAAGCGTGAAATAGCTATAAAGGCAACGCATATGTGTTTGTCATTTTTGTCATTAATGGGATCAAGCAAAACTAAGGCAGAGCTATTGAACTGTGCCACAGAAGCCAAGGGAAGCTGGAGCCATGTCCGAGAGCAGTTCAGAGTGGCGGCTCCTGCTTTGGCCCATGGAAAGTGCATGGGGTGAGCAACACTTTGATCTTCTCATTTATTTGTGTTTGATGTGACTGTACTGCAGGGAATATGTTGGGTTCTTTTTTGGGGCCCAACCCAAGCTGCACAGCCTGGGGCAGGGGAGCACTACCTCCACAGCCTGGACCTGTGGCTCCAGGCTCCTCCTCCTCCCTGCCCAGTTCAGTGGGGAAGCCCAGTTTTCCCATCCAGCATAGGATGGGAAAAAATACCCACCTCCCCTTTTAGCCAGGCAAGCAAACCTGAGCAGGACAGATCTAGTGAGCTTTTAAGGCAGCTCTCCGGTGTGATTAGTTAGAGCTTAACATGAGATAAAATCAATTGGAAACTTGTGTGAGTTAGGGCTGCTCTCATCAGTCAGAGTTTGCAGCAGCCAAGTGCAGCATGATTGTTATTAATATCTCCTACAGATATATAAGCTGAAATGGGGCTTTACAGTAAAAAGGAAGACAAGTTGCTCTTTCCCAAGAACATACAGACTGTGCATGTAATTCAGGGCCATGCTGAGCACCCCGCACATCTGTAGTGGTGCCTGTTCTTAGGAGGAAATACACTGGTGTCTTATATGCATGTGCATTTTCTCATGATACTGCATAACACACAAGGATGTTTGTTTAGGAGTTTAAAGTGCTGAGTATTACAATGTTTGTAGTCCATCCCTGGACTTGCATTGGATGTGAGGCACCTCACACACCATGGGTGACTTCAATCCTATGCTTTGTGCCTGCCTTTTTTCAAAGGAAAACCACTTTCTGGCAATGCACTAAGTAATTCTGTATAAGGCTGGACCTCAGCATCAGCTGTAGTGCTCACTACTGTGACTGCTGTGATAATTCCCATGCTGTCACATGAATGGGATTGCACCATAAACTCACACACCTTAGCCGTGCTGATGGCCAAGCCTATGTAATGGCCCAATGCATTGGTGCTAATGATCCAGTGTTTATGGTGGCCCACAGCACTGTTGTCATGCCAACGAGATAGTATTCCTCTCTAGAAAAAATAATAATAACCAAATAAATAAATACTTTCTTTCTCTAGACTGATTTGTCTGTTTAATAGGGGTTGGAGATAAAAGCTGAAAGGAGAAAAATCCTGGCTGAAATACAAACCACTCTCTGTTCTGATGAGAGCAGAGCAAAACATTTCTCCCTCTCCATCCCCTCTGTGCTATGCAGAACACTGTGCAAAGCTTCCTCTCCAGCAAAGGGAACAATGGCAGTGGGGTCCCAACAGGGACATGGCACTAGGAAAGCCTGTCCCTATGGCTTCCATGCTGCCCTTGAGCACCCAACCTGCCTAAGCTGCCTTGCCTCTGCCCCAGCACATGGTTCCCCAGCAGAGAGTTCAGCTCTGAAACACCCATCAGGGTACTCGCAGTAGGAAGGGTGATGCTACAGACCCAACTGAGTGTTGCTCCTCAGGATCATCCCTTCCCTCTCTGAGAGACTGATGTGCTTCCGAACTTCAACTCCGCCTTACCACACTCACCAAACCTGGCTTCAGCGCCCATTTTCACAATCTCTTCTTAAAATTTTGGAATTTTTTATTTTTTTTTATTTTTTTTTTATTTCATACAGAAATCAACTCCTGCTGAATTCCAGGACTTGGTGGCTGGCTGTCACTATTCCCCTCCCAGGAAATTACCCATCTTTCTCTGAGAAATATCTATCTTCTTTCTACCAGTCTTTCTCACAAGTCACTTCTTACATGCATTTCCCATTCTGTTTTCTTGCCCCTCTCTTGTCCTTTAATCCAGCTCACATTACTCTAGCAGTAAATTATTTAAAGCAGGCAAATACGTGCAACAAGCCAGGTTTCTGTCAGACACGAGCCTGTTCAGAAACTGATACACTCAAAATTTCTTTATCTTGGCCCAGCTTTATCTTGAGCTAGCCTTTTCTGCCATCCAGTTCAAATGCCTTATATCCCATCATACAGTCCCAGTCCCCTACATATCACAGCCCTTCATATTCCTGTCTTGATTGTTGGAGGAAAATCTTATTGCTTCTGCAGCTTTCCTGTAGACTCAACCCCTCCATGGGAACAATAAGGTAGAATTTACTGCAATTCAGAAAATGATTCAGATAACAAGAATAGCTTGAATTTTAAAGGCAAATAACAACAATAAAATTTGGAAGAGGCATAAGCCTTTACAGTACAGGTTGGACCAGCAGCTGGTGTGAAGAGGAAACTGGCACAGGGAATGTCTTGTCCTGCCGGTGTAGTTTTCCCTTGCAAAATTTCTTGCATGCCTGCTGTGCCCTCTGGCACCATAGATTAGGTGAGCTCTAGGTCTGGTCTATCTCCACACTCCTGCATTTTTGACTCTAGTCAAAATTCAAAAATGTGATGGCAACACCCCAAACTGGGCATCTCACAGCTGAGAGCCTTCACCTGCACTCACCATGTCAGCCACTTTCCTTTGTTAGCAGTGAGTTGGTTAAGGCAAATACACAAATTCCCAGGTGCCTGCAATGCATCATGTATATCCAGTCAGGCTGCATTTATTAATTTCTCCCCGTTGTATGTGAAGTATGTGAAAGGTCACTTCTTCCAGTCCTGTGTTCTAGGCTGGTTTTTTGCATCCATCCTTCTATCAGTTCATCAAGCCTCCCACACAACATAGCACTGTTCTCCCTCCACAGGCTGTGACAGTGAGAGACAGTGGAAACGTTTGACCAAGAGGTGTTAATAGACCTGACAATTGTGTGCTCTTGTAGGAAATCGTGAACTTCAGTAGCATCTAAGTCTTTCTCCCAGTGATGTTCTTGAAGCTGTCAGGTTTGAATTGTCCTGGAGATGTTCAGTGTCTCTCTCTTATGTCTTCAGAGCGTGTGGGTAGTTGACCCTTTTGAGTAATGTCATCCTATTAGAGAGAAACACATGTTCATTGAGATAAGGATGAGCTGTCTCCCATAAGGTTTGGAATCAGATCTCAGTTGGTCTTTCTGTTACACATTCAACTAGAGTGATTCCCCCCTCCACTGAAATCCTGCAGGGATATATTTCAGTGGGCTAATTATAAATTCCTTCTGTCTTGCAATAGCTGGATACAGCATGCCTGGTGGCATGAACCTCCCCTCCTTCATTCGTGTTGTGCACCTCTCTTGCTGCAGGCAAAAGTAATTTCCCCAGCCTGGAAATGTGATTTAATTTGACCTTGTTCACACAGGTTCTGCATCTTTTACATTCCCACCCCCAATGATAAAACAGGATCAGAGGAAATTGCAATGATTCACAGTGATGCTCTGCCTCAGCCTCCAATTCTTCTTGTTCCTTCCTCTCCCTGCCATCTCTGCTCTGCCTACCCATTACAGCTACAGGGTACTTCTGGCTGTAGGTGGAGGATGTAAGAGGGATGTAAAGATGTGAAACCACATGCTTGTGTCATATCTCCTCTGCCAGGAAAGGCAAATTGCGTGTCTTTCCTTATGAGACACTTCAGGAGTGAAAGGAAAAGAAATGGAGAGAGAGAGGGAATATCAGCAGAAACAAGGGGAATGCTCTAGCACTCTGTTTGTCAACAGATCCTTGCTTGTGGTACCTCCCTGCCTGGATCCACTCCTTCAGCTATCCACTGCCTGCCCCAAGGCTGCTGTCCTAAACTGCACAGTTCTACTGCCCAGTAGCCGCTGTCCCCAGTCTTCCCACTTACTCTTCCTTGAGATGGTAAGAATAAACTGTCCAACTTAAATACCTCAGCCCTGGACTGCTAGCGGCCCTGTTTAGAAGAACATCTGTGGAAATCCTTGCACTCCCCCTGAGCAGGTTCAGAAGGTCTTGTTCGTGGGATTCTTTCTCCCTTGTCTGGTATTTGATGCTCAGCAGTGAGACATAATGGGGAGCTTCTTTAGCAGGCAGTCTCTCTAGCTGTGCCAGAGGAGTGTTAATAATACAGTTGCTACTTTGCAGAATCCCAAAGCATACAAGATGGTTGGAGAGGCACATTCTGGCTGTGCAGTGACTCCCTCCACCAGTGAACTTGGGGACAGCAAGACTTTTTACACCAGCTCGCAGAAGCTGTAAGCCATAACAAGAAACTGGCTATCTACAGCAGTAAGCTAGGGAAGCATGCTTACAGGATTTTTTCCAGTAATAGGGATGGCATCAATTATCAGCAAAGCAGACAATCTAGCTGCATGTGTCATTCAGACTTGTTAATGCTCTGTTTCTCACCTACTGGCTTTCCCTTTTGTGCTAAACAGTTACCAGAGCCTTGGAAACCTGCTGGGTCCAGTGCCAAATTGTGTGGATCCTTTCCCTCCAAATGCAGAAGATTTTTATCTCATTTCAGGTGTGTGGGACTGGTATTCTTACAGGAAGTTTCTGAAAATGATGAGAAATGTTTTAGATCCCTTAAGACATCAGGGATTTATTTAATATTGCAACAGCTTTTTCTAGAGAAGCTTATACTTGCTCTTTCTGTTCATACCTCACTTAAGCAATTCACATCAAATGGAATATGGTCTAAACAGATAATTTCTAAACCCTAGGTTGTAGTGGGGTATCTTGGGTCAGACAGGTAGGACCACAAATGGTCTCTAAACTGCTGGTAGCTGCAAGTGTTGAATATTGAGCTTTTGCACTAAGAAGAGACTGGGAAGGGTCAGGATGGAGGAGAAGGAGACTATGTCCTCTCACCAGCACACTGTGAAGTCGGTAAACAGCTGCCAGAGCTGAACACTACAGTGGGTGAAAGACTAAGCACTTGCATGTTTTGCACTCAATTGGTACAGACTGATAAAGTGTAGGAGGATTTTGACTTGCAGTGAGTTCATGGTGTAGACTTTAAGGCCCAATAAAGGTTCAATTCTGAGCATGTGGTGTGTAGTCTGCATGTTGACATGCTGACCAGTGAATCAGTCCAGGGGATGGAGCAGTTTTATTGCTCTGCATCAGCTCAACACTTTCTCTGTCAACCAAAGCAAGATGCCTTGTTCCCTGGAGCCACCAAAATGATGGCTTGTGCCTCTCATGTGAAGAAAAAGGTCTACACAGAGCAGCCTAGTCTGAAAATCCATAGCCTGACTTTAAGAAGTGGTAGCAGGAGCTCATTCCCAGTGAACTGGATGTTTGCAGGGCACAGTGTAAGACTCCGTGAGATCCAAGCACTGCCCACTGCCAAGTAATGTTGTTGTGAGTAAGAGACTCATATAAGCCATCCATGGTTTCTATTCATTTTCTCCCACCCCCCCAGGC
The DNA here is from genome assembly GCF_001522545.3 of Parus major. Classification (NCBI taxonomy): domain Eukaryota; kingdom Metazoa; phylum Chordata; class Aves; order Passeriformes; family Paridae; genus Parus; species Parus major. Next base: position 21,288,463 of record NC_031777.1, on the reverse strand, counting down.
AGTTTGTGTGAGGCTGAGCAAGTCACTTGCTCTCTTTGGCTGCAACTAAACTTATCTTCATTATTGCACATTTTGGCTCACTTTCATCCTCTTCTATTGTAAGGAGTTTGCCTCCAACCCTGATCTTCAAGCAGGGATGAGCATGCTGATGCTCCTTCCATCCTCTCACAGTCTCGTGTCTATTTAAACTGTAATGTTTTAGGAGCAGGGACATTAACCCTCATCTGGATTAGCATTGCTCTAATGTAAATAATATTAGTTACATTATAGATGTTTCTGTAATTAGAGTTCCTGTTTCTATAGGCATTTTAACACCTCGTCTCCTCATTTGACAGTTATGTTATTTGATTTGTGTTCTCCTGATGTGGAGATCAGTACAGAAACCCTTTTATCTCTTCTGATGAGCAAGTTTAGACTATGATTGGATTTGATTTTTTTAGAACCGTGTGTAGGGAGGAGCCCACAGATACCAGGTGTGATGTGTGTAAGGTGGGATACAGCCACAGAATTTAAATGGAGCTTAAATAACATGGCAAGAAGCGGGGCTTTAATCAGTAGAGTTTTTTCAAGGAGTATGAGGTAAGGACAAACCTTTTCAAAAGCAGGGGGGAAAAAGAGCTGGCCCAGCTGGCAAACCCTTCGAAAAATTTGCCTCCCTGTTTCCATTTGCCTGCATTTTAAGTGGGACACAACAGTAATTGCTGGTACTCTGAGGGAAGCCCACTCATGAAAAGGTTTACCAGAGATGATTTTATCAGAGATGCTTGCCTTGGCAGATGGCTGTATGCTTTAAATTTAAACAGAGAGGCATAAATAGTAGAAAAGAAAAGAGGGTAATAAGAAAAATATTAAACTGCCCAGTGCAAATCCTTGGGGAACTTCTATTGCAATAACTGACCTCCCATATAGCACCATTTATTTCATACGCTGGCAGCTTTATAGGTGCTTGTACAGCTACAGACGAACACCAATTTGCCAGTGCAGTTTGTTTTGATAACTGTTGTTTTCAATAAATCTATATTAAAATCAAAGGGAAAATTAAATAGACTGAAGTCAGTGGCACTAGAGATAAGGTAGCACATTACTACACTGGCCTCTTCAGCTGGAGGAGCTTTCCCTGCCATCCAGTGTGGGTCACAGGTGTGATAAATTTCAGTAGTCTCAGCTGTGTTTTCTGATGGCAGCCAATGGGAGTGAGGATTTTGGTGGGGGAAAGGAATTTTGATATTTCCAAGGTCAGTTACTTTCAGGACTGTAACAAAGGAGGAGGTTGGGGGAGGATGCACTACTCACTTTCACAGGATCTTTTTCCTGGGTTTCAAAGGACAATTGCAAGCACAGAGGTCAAAGTCTCCAGCCTTTGAACTCTATGCTGTGTCTCCCAGGACCCTTTAGGTGTTCCCACTCCTGTGTGACAATCCACACAGCTGGTACCTGTGGACTGAAAGCAGCAGGAGAGGCAGGATCTCTGAATGGTCCCTTGGCAAGTGGGGCGTCTGTGTCTCAGATTTTTCTGGATATGGCATGTCCTTCTCCTCTCTATCTCTGTCAGACTGGGCACCTCCTGCAGCATTAGGGGCAGTCCTGATGGGGGAGAGGGAGGAGAGAACAGAGAATAGAAGCTCCAAGGAGTGTCGCTGAGAAGGAAGGAAAGAAGAAAGAAAGGAAGGAAAGAGTGAGCTAGGGGAAATGATGGGAGGAAGAGAGAGGCTGGAAAAGGAAAGAGGGTCTCCAAGCACTGGAGAGAAAAGACAAAGAGGCAGAAAATAGAATAAACAGAGGGGGGATAGTGGGGAAATTAAAGCAGTGTCGGCAGAAGGTATGTGAGAGAAAGGGCCTGACTCCCAGACCAGGCAGCAGCCCCTACTCCCCTCCCTGGTGAATTTAGCTGTCCATTGGAGCTGTGTGTTTCTGGAGATAAAGGTGAGACTTAAGTTTGATGAAAGGAGCTGCTTTGGTCAGGAGTTTAGGAACTACTTCAAAGACTTGGCCTCTGGATGCTTGGAGAAGCAGGGGCTAGAGCTATCCAAGTAATTATTTCATTTCAATGGGGCAGTCTAGAGGAATGTTGAATCCAGGAAGTTTTCCATAGCACAAAGTATCACAACTGAGTCCAAATAAATAATGAACCTAAGAGATTTCATGGTAGAGTAAGTAATTTCTTTTTTCCAATAGACCGATTTTCTACCAGAAAACACTGATTGGAGTAACTGGGAACATTTACTAGAGTGTACCAACACTATCCAAGCTTTTGATGAGAAATTATTAAAAAATATTCATATGTGGGGGAGTTCTCTTTTTTCCAACCCCCCTCCCCCCCATGTCCTTCTGACAGTATTGTTTTATTCCTATTATACATTTATACCCCATTTGGTCCCAGCATTTGGCCCAAAACATGGGATCTCCTGAGCTGGGGGGAAACCAGGTGCTCTCTGGGTAAAATATTTTTCCTTTGTGAAGTTTTGCTTTCCTGCCCACAGCAAAAAATCAAACTATGAATGATGACAGGCTTGTGCCAGGCCCTTTGCCTGCCAGCCATCAGACCAAGAGCTAGTTCAGGTTTTTCAGCATCAATCATGTTCCCTGGGGCTGTTGCTCAGACTTCTCCAGGCACTTCTCCCCCTGCTCTAGTCTCTTATGTCCATCTTTTAAAGGCATGTTTGAAAAATAATTGTTAAAACCCATTGTTGCCCCAGCTTAGGGCAGGGATCCTTGTTGTTCCTGATATTGAGTTTCACAAAGACATTTAGCTGGTTTAATAGGAATCTTAAAAAAGGGTGGAGATTATGCCTGTCGATGTAATGTACAGGATGAGGAAAGGAAACAGCATGGTGTAATGGATGGTTTGGGCTTCTAAAATGATGTAATAATTAAACAAAAGAAATGTCAAAGTGGTAAAGTGAAAAGAAATACACTATTTTTATTTGGGAATATGTCATTAAACAACAAAAAAAAATCTGAGCACTAAGCTTTTTGTCCCAGCTTAGGTCAAAAATCTTATTTTTTGAAACCTCAGAATTTCCCAAGGGACACAAATTCCTCTGTTATTATTTTTGGCCAGCTGTCTTCCATATGACTGCCCGTGAAAAGTATTTTATCTCAAGTTAAAATCCCACACATAAAAATGTCTCTCTACCTTCCAGCAGGTGTGCTTGTCCTGTGGGAAGATTTGCTTTATCAGCAATGTGTTCCTCCAGGAGAAATGCTTAATTTTAGATGTTTTTTCCATTTACACTTAGAGTTCAAAACACTTGAGGAGTGGCTCAGTATTGGGTGGCCTGTGCAGGCGTCAGAACCCTTCCTTTATACACTGCAAACCTATTAGCTAAAATACTGGCAAAGAGATTTTGGTGAAGTGGGTTTTTTTTAACGTTGCATTAAAAATGTTTAAAATGTTGAAAAATGTCCCATTTCACTGCTGTTGATGCCCTCACTTTGAAATACAGCTTTCCCATGACGACATAGCTGTAAAACACATTCAGCTTTCTTTTTTTTCCTTTTTTTTTCTTTTCCTTTTTTTTACTAGTTAGCAATGGAGTTTTGCTATAGCTATTAAAATATAAAGAATAAACTGCACCCAATTGCACAATATTTTTTACCAGGGTTAAGCCTGAATTTCTTTGTGGATGGCATTGGAATATCAAGATTAAGTATACAGTGCAAGCACAAGGGTTTTACGACATACAATAATGTAGAAAGGCTTGTATTTCTTTAGCAAATTGACATCACTGTTTGCCCTTCTTTCTTTGTACTTCTTGGGTCTGATTTTTAGGAGCAAGAGTTGGAAAAGGCATGGTAGATGATTCAGTGCAGCTTCCTTGAGCTGAAAGCATGCTGGCACCAATGGGACATTTTACAGTGCTGTAAGTGGCTGGTTTCATGGCTCCCACCGCTCTTTTCGGAAGGTGATCCCACTGTTGAATGCATCATAGCCTTAGGAAATTTCTCCTGATGTTCAGCCTATTTTTTACTTGGGAATATCTTGGGGAAATCCTTTGCTGATGGGTCATTTTATTTTGTGTTTTGGTACTAATGCCTTCCTGACACATGTAGTTTTTCTGCCCATCCCACGTACAAAGTGGCAGTGAGGGGCAAAAGCTGGATTCACTGGGACCCACACAAAGGGGAAGAGCACGGTTCTACAGCCTGAGCAATGCAGTTGTTTATGTTTGCTTTGCATTTCACTGCATCCTCTTGCACCCGTGATTAAAGAGGGTTTTTTTGGAGACAGGACCAGCCTGTCTGACTGGCTTTGTGTGCTCAGTCAGAATGAGGTCCAGCAGGGGCCATTCTGACCATTCCAGCAAAGCACAGACTGGAGAAATAATTTGCTCCCATGCATCAAACCCCAGAAGATTGCTCAAATCCAAGCAGATCTCCTATGGAGACATCCCATCCTGATGTGAAATGTCCTCTGTTAACATAGCCCAGTCAATAGCCACTTTCTGATGTCCTGCAATGTTTTTCTAATGCACTTTATTTCCTAGCCTGCCAAAGGCTGTCCCTCTCACCTCTGTTTTAACTGGAAAAGGATTTCCACCCCATGGCCCTGATTCTGGCTGAATTAATGGGTTTTGAACTGAATCAGCACATTTGAAGTTAAAATAGATCCCCACTGAGTCTGTACATTTTTATTACTGTGCAAGGAGTGCTTAGGAAAATAAAAGGAACAAGAAAGCCCTGAGAGTGGACCACCCTGTTGAGGGGGGAAATGTAGAAATCAAGCATGTTTATATGAGTGATATTTATAGGGTCAATTGACATATATTGTACGAGGCCTTGGAGCCCAGCTCAGGAATACCACATACCAGTCTGGGCATTCATGCTCAAGAAAATTTAATTGAAACTGAAGCAGGTGCAGAAGAGATCTACTAAGATGGAGTGGGGAATGGAAAGATTACATGCTAAAGAGACACAAGAAAAAATGGTTTGTTTAGGCCACCAAAACAAAGATGGCAAAAATGGTTGGGATCTGAGAGCTGCCTGTGAATACACCAGGAGAGGGAAAGAAACTGACCAATTAAAGAAAAGGATTATTTTTTCCAGGATAAATTAAACTAGCTATAAATACATTTTATCTGGAAATTAGAGATTTTTCCATCTATCAGGTAGAAAAAAGCTGAAGAAGCCTTCTACTTGGGTTAACATGAGCAAGTAAAAAGATGTGTTTGAAGATGGAGGTTGATAAATTGGGATGTTGGAGAGGAAATTATATTACAAGATGGAGGAGAAAGGCTCAGTATCCCTGGGACTTCTTTCCTGACCAATGGATTTTTTCCTGACCTGTGGATTTTTTGCCTTTTCTTTGCTAAGGACATCAGCACCTTTAAAATCTCCTGTCATTGTCATCCAAGAGCCTTGTGCTGCATCTGCAAAGCTCCGAGCCCCATAGAACTGCTGTTGCTCCCAAATTCATCAAGGGGGTCACTGTCAAACAATGAGACACACTTGCTCCCACGGGGTTTGAATGAGCTGCTTTCTTTCAAAACACCCTTTAATTGACAGCTAGAAATAGCTTTCCATGATGACAGGCTGTCATTAATATCATTCACCAGAATGATACCCCAGTGATAGTCTCTGTGTTTGGAGGAAAAGGGAGAGAGAAATCCTCTGCAAACAAATGTTTCAACAGAATACATGAACTGAGCTGTGGTTTCAAGAATGACAACATGAATATAAAAATGTACATTGTGAATATTAGTATTCCCTTAAATATGTACTCACGTTGGTTAATGAGTCCCACCGGTGGTGTTAGTAACTGAAGGATTTGGGTTGGCACATTATTAACTTGTTAAGTAGAAAACAGTGATACAAAACTACTTGTCATGTGTATTATAAGACATTTAAAAGTTTCACTCAGCATAAGCAGCTGAACAGTATTAATCAAGTTGCCTTTAAAATGATCTGATGTTTCTTTGTGCTATAATAATGTAAAATCCTATTGCTTTAAAAGGAGTTGTGCTCCATGGACCCTTGGGAAGGAGGCACTGGGAGAAAGGCTGGGAATGTCCCTCCTTCTCTGTGCTGACCCAGCAGCAGGCAGAGACCTGATAGTTGATCTTGTGTTAGGATAAGCTCAGCTGTCTTTGCACAGAGGATCCCTTGCAGCTGCCACATGGGGTCAGGGGGGTTTATTCTGTATTTTCTGCTTTACCCTGCCCCACTGGTTTGCTACTTCCTAATCAAGCTTTATCCATCCATCAGCCCAGTGGTGGCTTAACATCTGTGCTGAATGAAATGATGCTTTGTTAAGAAACAAACAGAACTTTAGGTTACTGTAGACCAGGTTGCTGCATCTGCTGGCAGCAGCAGCAGAGGGATCCAGCCATAGGAGAGAAGACCACTGCTGGAATCTGAGCTGATTTCCACCCAAGGAAGATACTCCTTCGTGTAAATTAGGACAGAGCAGACACTGCCCCAGCATGGACTCTATTTTCTATGGGCTTCTTCTAGCCATCTCAAAATCTCTAAAGTAGGCCAAGCAATTAAAACACCAGAGTGACTCCTGAAACCTGCTCACTTGCTCTTGGATAGAGTTGGTCCTGAGGCAATGGGGTCACAGGACTGACATGGGCTGTGCTACCTGGAATAAATAAGGTGGCCCTAATGAGCAACTCTCTGCCCTTTTTAACCACTGTTCCCCACCTGCATGACCCAGTTTGTCAGCATTCCTTGCCTAGGGCCCCATGGCAATTGGCTGCCTTTAGTGGCAGAGTCCCTTGGGGAGGGGAGCTGTTCCCAGTGAGGATGCTACAGGGGCCATGTGCATTGATGGGCACACCACAGGATATCTATTGATCACCCTAATTTATTTTTTCCAGGAGCCTGGAGTGAGATTAATCTGTAGATGACATTTTCAGTGGCCTGCAGTGCTCATTTGAGGCATGCATGCCCACATGAGACAGGCTCAGACATGAACAATATAGAAACAGTGACAATATTTCATAAAACATGGATCTCTTTGAACAGGTTTGGGTGCTGATAGTTGTGCCAGAAAAAGAGGCCCTGTTTGAAAGTGCACTTGCTGAAGGGAATCTCACTGCTGTCCTGTAGTCTTTGGCAGACAACTTTTATGAATCTCCCAAGGGTCACAGAGGCTGGCAGAAGCCAAGGTGTGGGCCCTGGTTACTGCAGATAACTCAGCTGGGAAAAGGGGTTTTCCAAAAAAAATTGGGAAGGAGGAAATCTGCTTGCTGTACTGACTGGGAAACCTTGGAAAGAGCACGAGGCTTGGCTGATGAAAAAGGATATGCACACACCTATGAGCCATTCATTGTTTGTCTAGACTGAGAAATTACTTTTTACTGCAAGATGCAGAGGTCAGCAGAGGAAAGGCCTCTTCTTTTTCATCTTCTTAAAAACACAGGCCGGCTGTGAGCCCTAAATTTCAAGCTTTGGGGCTGCAGTGTATTTTCAGCCTGTTTCCATCCCTGCTAAGGGAGGACCAGGGACAGATTGCTCAAGGAACACTACAGTGCAAAGACCTTCAATTCATTCTCCTGGGCACCTGGCAAACCATACATCAGTCACCAAAGACTTGATAAATCACAGCAATATAGCTAAGCTTAGAAGTAAAATTTCACATTATCCTTTCTTATGTGGGTGGGAAGCTGAGAGATGCCAAATCTACGAGGGCTTAAAGGAACTCTTACTATTATTAAATGGTTTGCTGTTGGTATTTTTATAGTTCTGACATGATACTTTCATGGTTCAGGCCTCTCAAGTTCAAGGCTGCATACAAACAGAGGAACAGATAAATCCAGCCTGAAGAGCCAACTCAATTAAAGGCAGGAAAACCAGGCTGATACACTCAGGCAGGCAGCCCACCTTGTGTGGAGCATCAACCAGTGATCTCTGCGCTCTGGTACTTACCTCTGTCCAGTATTTTAAGATACGGAGCCAGAGAAAGGCTTAAAGAATGATTTGAAGAAGAGAGCAAGATGACAGGACTGCTCCTGTCTGCAGGAAAAGGATGGTAAGGAAGCCTCTAGAATCCCTCACAGTCCTATCTGCATGAGTCAGTGCTCTGAGTTTGCTCATCACACATATGAGGAGTATCAGGGGTGTGCAAAGGAGCTGCTGGCTTGAAATGTGGAGGTGGGAGTTGATGTGAGAAGGAAGCAATGCAAGGAATGGCCCCAGCTAGCACCCTTGTCATTGCAGCTGAGATTCCAAGAGTTATTGATGTGTCAGTAGGCTAAATATTAGGTATCATTGCAGGTAAGTTCAGAGAATCACAGAATTGTTAGGGTTGGAAGGAATCCCTGGAGATCATCCAGTCCAATCCCCTTGCCCAGGCAGTGTCACCAGATCAGGTGACAGAAGAATGCTTCCAGGTGGATCTTGAATGTCTCCAGAGAGGGAAAATCCATGACCTCCCTGGGCAGCCTGTTGCAGTATTCCTTGCCATGCTGTGTGGTAGCAGAGCAGCGCTGGCTACTGTTCCCTGCGCAGTTGGCAGGGATGGAAGCTCAGAACCCTTGCAGGGCGTGACAGCAGTGAGATTTGACATGTCCTGGCTCAGGCTGCCAGCCGTGTGAGCGGGGAGGAGGTGCCACAGCTCAGGGGTGTCAAGCAAAGACCAGGCACGGTTCAGACACAGGTTTAGGCTAAGAGAGATGAGTGAAAACTGAAGCATGGAGGCATCAGAAGCTGGGGGAGGTGTCCTGGGGACACGGTGAGATGGCCCTTGAGGACACAAGGCGGGTAAGTGGTGGCCCCAGGGTAGACAAGGAGTCGGGTCGGCGGGGAGAGGATGAGATTCCGCCGGGCATGGGAGGTGGAAATCGGCGCTCGGGGACCCGGAGAAGCCGGCGCGGCGTCGAGGCGCGGCCACGCGGCGGGGCCGGCCGGAGACAACTACGACTCCCAGCGTGCCCCGCGGGGGGGCGCACAGTACGCGCCTGCGCGAGGGGGCGCGGCGGGTCGGAAGCCCCGCCCCCGGCGGCGGCGGGCGGCGCTGCGGTTGGACGGCGGCGCTGCCGCTCAGCGCGGGGTCAGGGGTCAGAGTGCGGGCGGTGAGTGGCGGTGCCGGGCACTCGTGGTGCGGAGTGCGGGGCGCGGGGCCCGGGGCCCGGCCGGGCCGGGGCGGCTCCGCCGCGGGGGTGGTGCGGGAGGCGGGCGGCGGCTCGGCCCAGCCCTGCGGGGTCTGGCTGGCGCGGGGGGCCCCGCAGGCCTGGCGGAGACGTGGGGCCGCCGTGGCCCGGGGCGGGGGGTAAAGGCCCGGCGCGGAGCGGGGGCGCGGCCCGGCCCCCCGCGGCGGCGGGACTCGAACCGGGGGCGTGGGGCTGCGGGCCGGGCGGGGCGGGGGTGTCGGTGGGGACCGGGGGCGGCCCCGGCCCGAGGGGAGGGCGCGGGGTGGAGGCGCCTCGTCCGTTCGACGCCCGGATTGCCGGGCCCTCCGCGCCCCAGTGCGGCCCTGAGGAGAGGTCTTGAGGGTGGCTGTGGCAGCAGTCCCCCAGATCCCAGCTGGAGCGGGATCAGTTGCTTTCAGGGCTTGAGGAAGGGAAAACAGCCCGTCTGCCCAGGGGGTGGGCATGGGCTGAGCTGGAGGCAGCAGCAGCGAGGATTTTTTTAATGTTTTGGTATGAGGAGGTTCATAGGTGGAGGTAATGAGGGAGTAGGACGTGGGGTTTTTTTGTTTTTTTTTGTTTTTTTCCTATATTTTTACCCTGTGAGGTTGAACTGATCACCTGTCTCAGATCTTGAGAGTGAAGTAAACTTGAGAAAGCTTAGGAGTACAGTCTGTTTACTTGTTTCCTGAGTGGCAGTAGGAATTTCTTCTTTTCTTTTCTTGCTGCTATGCTGTTACAGGTGTTTCTTCCAAACTGAGATGTATGAAGAGGTGTTGTCATTTACTGCTTGTGTTCTGTCTTTTACAAGTCCTGTGTCTGGTGGATTTACGTGGTCCTTGCTGGCCTGTTTGCTAATAAGTGTGACATTTGTTTTGCTACTTCTTTACTTATCTGGTTTCTTCATTGAGCTTTTGGTTCCAGAGATGGTGGATTAGCAGCTGCTGTTTAGTCTGAGCTCTTGATATTCTTTCAGTTGTGATGCAAGGGACCAGCAAGTTTTCTAATATGTTAATGCTTGCACTGTGTCTCAGGAAGGATGAGGGTACAGGGCTCCAGGAAGGTACATCTCCAAAGCACTTGTCCCATCAGATGTTGTTAACAGCTGTTTGAGGATTTTACCTAATTTCTTTCTAATGGTAACTTGAATTTATTTTGTCCTGTTGTGTCTTTTTGCAACATAGTAGCATCTCATATCACTTGGTATTAAAGTTGACATTTGAACTTTTATGCAAGAGGGAATTACTCGGAAATTCAGCAGTATGTTAAAAGTCCAGTTGGTTAGTCCCCACCATGTAGGCTTGGGAAATTTGATTTCAAATGCTGTTTTTTATTTCAGATATTTTTGTTTCCATTTTGAAGCACTGAATTCTGCCCTTTGCAACTGAATTTTCACATTAATTTACAGTGTGGACTAAATGATTGTTTTATTTCAAAGCGTGGTCCTGTGGCCCTTTTATGCATCTTGTTCATCTCAAACTTTGGGGTGCCCTACATGAATAGTGTGTTTGGCTTGGTTGTTTTTGCTTTTTTTTTTTTTTTTTTTGGTAAAATTAGTGTGTCTAGATAGATTTGAGTGGTACCAAAATCCAAAAGAAGAAAGTGATTAAAGCCTTTAAAAAATGCCTATGTGCCTGATGGGTAAATAAAGAAGACCTTGGATTGAATAAACACTGATAGGACCTAAGGTTTCTATCCTGCACTTGAGAGATACTTTTTACTTTCTTTAGAGGGCCTGATTACAGCTGGTTTGGTGCTTATCTTGTTTTGATTCTGTTAACTTTGGTAGGCCTTGATTTTATTTTTTATTTTTTTAACCCACTTACATTTTGGAAATAGACTTTTGGAAGATGGTTAAATGTGTGGAAGTATTTGCATTTTGCCCTGTCTCTGTGTCAGTCCTGTGGCCACCTGCAGTGGGGGGCCCCGAGGCTGTAGAGTGCAGGTATGGTGACATCCAGGTAAATGCTGCAGGACTGCCAGCTGTGTCTGGGCTTACAAGAGAGCATGGAAGGCTGAAAGCAACTGTGCTTTTTTCACAAGTCTGTCTTGGATCTGAAGCAGGTATTTTTGCTAGAAATAGCCCTGCTGAGACTCCTGGTGTTTCACTATAGTAGCAATGAGCTAACACAGCAGTATGGTGCCATGGCAAGCAGGGCCATAAGGGAAGAACTGGACAAGTTGAGGCTGTCAAGGCATAACCTAGAGCAGAGGTGCTGACTGTGCTAGGGACCATTTGGACCATTTCCCTTCCCTAAGACAAGTGATCTCAGCTGGCCCAAGGCCAGCTAAAAAGTTATGTTCTCCCTAGCTGTGTTGGTCAGGTAAAGATACTTCTCTTCCAATCAAAAAATATATATATATGTATTTAAATTTCACCTGTATTTGTTACAGTCTTTTTTTTTTTTTTTTTTTTCTCCTATGGTTGAATATTAGGGTCAGCATCTTCTCTGGCAGATTTTCTGGGCTGAGATGGGCTTGTGTGGAAACCATGTCCCACTGTAGCTTTTGCCCTGCCTGGAGCCTTTGGCAGTGTACCAGGACAGAGCTTTGTCAGAGTACTGGCTTTCTTTTAACACTTTTGGAGCTCATTTGTGAAGATCAAAAGTTATCTATGTATTGAGCAATGCAAATCTTGTTTCCCCAAATCCAGGCTGAGATTCATTTGGCATTCTCAGGTGTTAACCTCCATTTTTCAGATAATGAAGGTGTGCGGCTGTGTAAGTGTTTTGAACAACTGTGGCATTCATGTGTTTGAAAACGAAGTAATTATGCGTGCCAGATTCCATTAAACAAAGGGTGGCCTACTAGGTCTCCCTTCCACTAAATTAGGCCAATATGCAATAGTAACTTTTACTGACTAGATGTGTAGTAGCTACAAATCTCTAGCTTCTGGCCCTGGGAGCTGTTCTGAGGATTGAGAGCACTGAAGTGACATAAATTTCAGAACTTACCTCAAAGACCATGGCTGGGAAAGTTTAAATGAAAACTAAGACATGTTATTTTTTGACAGTGAATGGATTGACCATTGGAGTGAGCTATCTGAAGGTAGAGGGGAACCTCCATTCTTCATGCTGCAATTCAAGGCCAGAAACTTTTCTGAAAGATATTCAAGCCTTTGGGCTCGACTAAGGAAATGGAAACTTTAGGGCCAGCATTACGTGAGGTTGAGACAGGATGGTCTGATGGGCTTTGTGAATTCAAATTTAATGTGTCTATGCTGCTAGAGCCAAGATAATTTCTCCATTCTCTGCAAAGTGCCACGTCATCCCAGGTGTCTCTGTCCTGGTCTGAGTACATGGTTTGGTGAGTGGCTGAGCTGACTAATAGCCCCAGTGGCTCATCTCATTCCTACTTCTGCCAGTGTGGGCCCATCCTCTTTGAGCTTTGATATTCATCCAGCTTGGCCCTGAGCTAATCTGTCTCACTAAACCAGCCGGAAACTATCTTGTTTTAATTGTGTTTTATTCTGGCTGTGTTAGTCCTTTTATAGGTTCCTGTGGTTGAATCAGCTCACAGAAGAGCCAGACAAGCTCAGGAACTGGTGTAACGTAATCAGCAGGAGAGTAAGTCTGAGAGGGAAGGACAGGCCTGCCTCCTTTTGGCCTCCCAGAACTATTGGCTTGGTTAACCTCATTTTGTGTAGTTTCACACTGGTGTGTTTTCTTACGGATCCCAGGCAGAGGCAGGAGACTGGAGTAGAGGATTTTTGGTCTGATCCTGTGCAACTACTCTTTTCCTTAATAGCAAATCTGTTCTTCCTCTTTGGCTTTTGCTGTATGTGTCCCTGTTAATGCTTCTTTGTTTTAATTTTTGTTCTTTCCTTTCTCTACGTTTCTTCTAAGTGACCAGTCCTTTGCTGTGTGGAACTTCTTCAGACTCCAGCTTAGACCCGTTTGCTCATCTGCAGTTACTCTTGGAGAAGGTTTAAAAATACACAGCAAAGCCTGTCTTAGGAGACCAGTCAAGGAGCTGACGAAAGTGGGTTGCCTAGCAGAGGTGGCCTAATAAAATTGAAGTGGAATTGTACTGTGCATCTTTGGGACGGCTTCTGGGTGGTCTGTTCAGACAAATTCGTGTCCTGCTGGTGTGGAGTCTCCATGTGGGTTTCACTGTGTTGTCAAGTGAACTGAGATGTGTTTGTTTCCCAGCTTTGTAGGGTGCCATAGCTCCAGCAAGTGCTTCCCTAAGTAATCAGCGCCTTCGGCCTTGCACATTGTGATCTCACAAGCCATCGCGTCTGTGATGTCACAATGGAAGAGATTCTGGTGCTCTGACATGTGTGGTCGTGCCTTTGACAAATCAGCCAAGGAACCCAGCGGCAAGAATGAGCTCAAGAAATGGGAGAGACCTTCCTTAACCTGAGAGTGCCCTCCATCCTTTAGTCAGCCTTTTCCATGTTCACTTCTCTTCCATAATGACCATGTAGAGGGAAACCAGTGCCTGTATAGGGTGAATTATTTTTTTCAGTTGACCTACCAAGATGCATGTTTCTCCCAGATGAGCAGTTGCCCAACCCTCCTCCTGTACCCCTCATTCTATTCTGTTTTTCCCCTCACTTGTATTGCTTCTAATTTTAGACTGTAAGTTCTTGAGAACAGGGACCTCCTCATTTGTAGTGGGAAGAGCCTGGGTGTGATTGTGGAGTACTGTAAAAACAAAATGATGAATGCCAAGTTGTATCTGAGCTGAGTAATGATGGGGCAGCATATAGACATGCCATGACATTACAAATTTTCCAAAATACAGGCGTGGTTGTCTAGCAGTGCTGGAGACAAAACCAGCCAAGTGAGAAGGGAGTGCAGCCATGAAGTGTACTGTTCTCATGTTCAAGTGATGATACTGTGAGGTTAACAAATTAAAGAAGCAAATTTACCTGTCTTAAAATTGTGTTACTTTATTAAAAAGTTCTAAAAGCTTTGTCTTTTGTTATTTGTTTTACTTTATGTTGGTTGGTTTTTTTGCAAATTTGAGTGGTGAGAGTGGATAAGTTGGTCTTGTTCATAGTCTCTTGTTTCCTGCCTCACAGGCTAGCCAGGTGCTGTCATTTTTGGACTGTAGTTCGTTTAATGAAATATTTGGGTTTAGGTTAAGGTTGATTAAAAAACACCCTGAGTTATCTCTATTGTTCTTCAGTTATATTTTCACACAAGTGAAATATGGGCTCACATTTGACCTCTGAGTATGCATTTGAACAGCTACCAAAATTGAAGTTCTGCATTTTTTGTTATACTGTGTTCCAGGTGTTGCAAAATGCGTGCAATTTTGTTCTACAGAAAGCATCTCTATTACCCAAACTTCTTTTCCCCTCCATAATTCAATAAAATAGACAAACCTGACTTAGGTTTTTGGTTGGTTTTGGTGCTCTAGCCTTGAGTTCAGTTGTCTCTTCGAGGCCAGGAGTCACAGCTGCCCCTACCCAGCTTTTGCACAAATAATAAATAAGCATTTTACTCCCAGAGCTTGCTTGCTTTTATTTAATTTCAGTTTGTGTTGTAGTTTAGGTTAGTGGGAGTTTTTCTTGTTTGTTTGTTTTGTAATATGGTGGAGGGCTGTCTTGCCATAACAAAGTAATTTAACATGTCAGTGAAGGCTCTCATAAAATGTAATTTGGATCACCCCGCCAATGTGAAGTTAGGTGTTGTCTTCCTGCCCCTTCCCTACTCAGCTTATCAAACTGAAAAATAAAGGGGGGTATTTTGGGCTTAATGGCAAACTTCAATTTTAATTAGATGTAGTTATAAAAAGTTCATATTTATGTTATATGCCAGGAGTCATTAAGCTCAAGTTCATAGGCTAATTTGTCGTGCCATTGATGAATTTGACTCCTCTGGAGCTTGTGTGGTTCACATCTCTCTCTGTGGCTTTAGGGCTGCCCTGCAGGCAAGGGACAGCATTTGCACGGTCTTCTGGCTCTTGTCACCAGCATTCTTCACATGGCAGGAGTTCCCTGTCTTGTTCATTGCTGCTTTGGTTGTCCCTAGGAAACTTTCCCAGTCGGAAGCCTGGTGTGCAACAGCCACCAGTGCAGATTCTCCGCTTTGCACTCAGTGGGGCCCCTGGCAAAGCTGATGGCTACAGCTGGCTCTTGCCTTTCTCTTGGCTTTCCTTCCTTACTGGTGCTTTACTGTCATGCTTTAGTACCATGTGCTTGGACTGCTAAAGAAGCAAGAGCTGTGGTCAGCCTGAACTTGTCTTGCTACCTGCAGCTGATGTCCAGAGAACATTTTTTCTTAAACTTTTGAAATAATGATGCTGATTTTAGCCAGTCCTGTCACATGGGACACATACTGTTACACAGCACAGAACACAACCTAACTTCCAGGTGAAACCCATCACATATGGCCATTTCCCATCTTACTGGGTGCAGCAAATGTAAAGTGGTGTCACATTTTCCTAGGTCTGTGTACAATCTGTCAAAATAATTCCTGAGGTCCAACCTCAGTTCATGGTCCCATTACATTTCATACGTATCTGTATGAGGAATTTGAGCTCTGTGATATGAAATATTAACCTAGTAGGGTTGACTGCCAGATGTGACAGCTTGCACTGTCTGAGATTATAATCTGATCCTGTGTGTGTAAGAAATATATATATGGTGTTTTATGTAGGTTTGGAAATGGAATCACTGAACATGTGGATTTATATGGCTAGAGCTGGGTTTTTAATTTTTGAAGCTGCATTGCTTACATCGTTGTATCTTGGAAAAAAATACAGGATAATTACTAGTGCTTTGCATTGTCATACCCATTATAAATGCTTTACATGACATCTAATAAAGTGTGTTTGCTCACCAGCTATCTTGTGCTCTGAGGCACTCTGACCTTGCCAAAGAAGATGATGTGAGGTCTTCCCAGGGCACCCAGAGCAGTGGCTGGGTAAACATACCGTTAAAACTTCGTTTGGCTGAAGGTTCAGAGTTTGCAGTGGTGTTGCCCTGATTTGTATGCTGCCTGTGTAGGGAAATCCACATGCAATACCCCACTCACACACCTTTGTTCAGAGCACTGCTCCCTCTGCTACATGGGATAGTGGGGAGGGAGGCTGCTTTTGGGATGGGGAACCTGATCCTGTTGCTAGATATGGACCACTGCAGAAGCTGTTAGTGTAAACATGCACTGGATTTTGGCTGTTACTTCCTTCCATGGATGTCACACGCTGCTTTTGTGACCCTGACCTGCCATGCCAGGGTCTGGCATAGTGCTGCTGTGTCTGCATGGGGATGTGCCTGAATCCTGCCAATGTGGCTGGTTTACCTTTGCCATGGACTCAGTGGCTCAGAAACCTCTGCACCACTGTGTGTAGTGCAACCCAGCCTGAAGATTCACGGGGTCCATGTCTGATACCCTGGTTTTGCCAGTTAAGATACACTAGAGAAGAGATCTTGCTGTGGGTGGATGGATAATACATGTTTTATTGTCTCTGTTTGATATAGGGGTTGAAGCCTGTCTGCCTCCCCCACTCCAACTGTGAACTTTACTTGATGCAGTAAGCTAAAGACCAGGTTTTCCTACAACTAACGTAAAAGCTGCTTTATTCTTGTGAATAAAGAGACATTATATATGTTGTGATGGGCCTTTAGAGTCATAGTAGTTAGAAGATTTAAAGCATGTATACCTAGAATATCTCTTATGTGGCACATGTTAGAAGTAAGTACAAGTAACTTCTTTTTCTTTGTAATACATTTATGAATGACAGCCAAAGCTGTAGATGGAAAGGCAATCGGTAGAACTGAGCCCCTTTAAAATAAATGCTACGTTGGGCTCTTCATTTTTGGTTTTGCAACTTGAGTTTTCAGTTTTTGAGGTACCTACTGTCTGACACACAGCTTTAATAAAGCAGACAGCTTCAAAACATGAAAGCGTTAAGGCAGGGGCGATGCATACATGCCATGGAATTGGCAGTGTGGGCACTCGATCTTAAACATTTCAACTTTGATTTTTGCCTTTCACTCAAAAGCTTGGAAAGGGAAGGTTACCAAATGTGTGTTTACTCGAAGCACACAACCTGCTTAGCCGCAATTATCTCCTAATCTGGTCCTTCTGAGTTTCTCTGGTCTCGCAGGTAAATACAGATTTAGCCGTTATTCAAGGCATATTATTTACCTCATTAAGTGTGTGTTTTGGCACGCGCATTATTTACCTGATGGACTAACGGATGGGAGAGAGCAAATGCTGTCTTTTGTGCAAACAGTGACTTTGTTCATGAGCAGCAAGTCCCCATTTTGCCACGGCCACCTTTGTCTCCATGTCTCATGGTGGGTGTTTCCATCCCTTCACGGTAGAGCAAAAAGCCAGCACAGGTGTTGGGGCGGGGGGCATGTCAAGTGATGGAGTTCTTCCATGAGCAGTGGGACCAACTGTGGGGATAGATTTAAATATCTATGTAGCAGGATGTGTGTGTGTATATACATGCATGCACAATTAGAGGGGGTAGTCTTATCCTTGTTCAAGAGGACTGAGTTGGTGCAATTTGCTTGTTTAGCTATCAGTCCCTGTACCCACCCATGTAATACCATGAGCTGGTCTTGTGTTCTCATCCCTGTAGATATATTAACAGCCCTGAGGCTGACTCATCTTGAATAGTGACAATCCTGGCAACTTTTTCCTGAAAAGTTTTAGAAGAAAAGGAATAGGAGGGGAAATCCATGTAGTCTCACATGGATAATGCAATTTACTAAATAGTGTTTGTTAAATAAAAGTATCAGAGGGTGATGGCTGAGTGAGGTATTTCTTTGGAAGGGAGAGTGTACCCTATAGAATCCTGCTTGCATTTTACAGTTCTGCAGTCCCTGTGTGTGATTAGTTGAACTGATATCTTCCTCTGAGAGAAATACCTGAAGTAAGAAGCAGAGTGTAGCATTAAAATCACATCTCTGAGAAACCTTGTGTACAGAGCAAATGAGAACTTTCCTGGGGAGGAGCCTTCCAGCCACTTGCCACCTGGATTTGTAATGAAAGTGCCATGTTTTGGTGCAACTGGCAGATGTTTCAGGGGCAAGCTGTTTGGATAAACTGTAGTGTTGATATGTGTATTGCTGTGTTTAATTTTTACCATGTATCAGAAACTGCTTTGTATATGAAAAGACGAAAAGCCTCAGAAATTTCAACAGGGTTTAGATTGGATATTCTGTGTTTTAGTTGGTTTGTATTATGTTCTGCTGTAATGAGGTTCAGCAATGGGGTGTGATCTGGTGCCTGGAGCCATGACTGTTGTGTCATAGTTCTTAATTTAGAGTTGTTTGCAGAGGTTAATTTTCAGTTGCCTGTGATTCTGGACACCTTAGGCTCAATCCAAATGTCATCTGCTGTGCTTAGAACAGGTTACTGTGTTATTTCAGGCTTGTGATGCTGGAACCTTCACTGGGAAGCACAAAGGGAATCCCTTTCAGAGGAGAACAGTGAATGGATACCAGCAGAGATAAAATGTATGTGTGCATGAGTAACATGAGTCTCTCTTCAGTTTCAGATGCCTCTGGATGTTCAATGATAGCACTTCTCCATACTGGAGCAGCAAAGTTTTCCCAAAACTTACTTTCAAGGTCAAGACAAGCTGTGTCCCCCATCTTCCCAGCTGGTGTTCTCAAAGGGTTCAGCTCCA
Organism: Parus major; assembly: GCF_001522545.3. Lineage (NCBI taxonomy): Eukaryota > Metazoa > Chordata > Aves > Passeriformes > Paridae > Parus > Parus major. The sequence goes on along the minus strand of NC_031777.1, from coordinate 21,269,792 downwards.
TTGTAAGCAGGAAACTGGCGTCCCACGGCTTTGGAGCTTCCATGGCAGCAATGTCATCCTTCCCTCCACAGAGATATCACTACTTCCTAGTGCTGGATTTTGAGGCTACATGTGATAAACCACAGATTCATCCTCAGGTAAATTGTTAATCCTGTTAATTATTGCCTTGCAAGTTGCTGCTGCTCTTCTAGAGGTAAAAAAACCCACAGTGCTAGCTCACTAATTTTTTCTGGTTGTCCCACCTCCTTTCTATTGCTGGTTCTCCAGGGCTCTTGCCAATCACTTGTTTCAGAAGCAATGCCAGGACTGTTTGGTGGGAATGAATAAATTAGTCTGATTTCCATCAAGGGAGTGACAATTCATGTGTTATTGAAAACAACTTTAAGTCATGTATACTTTGTCATTTATCTGAATTGGGAAGGATCTAAAAATTTTTGGCTGGAGGCTTGCAGTAATAGATGGCAGCCATGTTTGATTCTGCAAGGAAAAAGGCTGTTGGTAGTGAACAGCTTTAGGAAAAGAATATTTTGAACAATGGAAATATGTGGAACATGATGGTATTTCTAAGTAGAGAAGAAAAACATTTTTTAGATAATTTCAGCAAGGTCAGATATCTTGCCTGGGTTTTAACTCTGGAGTGTAAAGAGACTGGAAGAGTTCAGCTTCAGAGAGGTCTTCCAGTGCTCTACCACTTGAGACATACAGAGATCCAGATGAAGTACAGAGCTTTTCTGCAAATAGTTCTTTCACAGTACTGTAGAACAGATTAGTAAAAATATTCTCAGTTGTAATCAGGATGGGCTTAGGTTTTCAACCGGAAAACTGTACTAAAAAAAACCCAAAAAACTCTGATATTAGGTTGGTAGTGAACAAACAGAATTTCTGAGCCTGAAGTGGACTCAACAGCCTCTGCTGAGTAATTGGTCTGCATGTGTTGGTAATACCTGCATTGGTTCACAACAGCTTCCTTTTGCTTTGTTTCAACTGTATGAAAGGCTTAAGCAGTTTTCAGCGTGGTGTCTCCCAGTGCTGCTCTGGTTTCCCTTGCACTTGTCCTAGCAAAGGGTTGCTGCAAGTTAGGAACAAACTTGACTCCTGCCTTCCCCAGTAATGCCTTGGTGGGTGCTGCCTGTTCTTTGTGTTTCTTGAAAAATGGATAGCAAATTCCCTGCTCTTTCACTGGCCCGTTGTGGGAGGCTGTTGTGGCTCTGCAAACAGTTCTACTTGTAGGCTCTTAACTGCTCTCCAAGTGAGATGTCAGGCTATTTCCTGCATGCTCCGCCTCAGGTGCACAGACCTGTCAAAGCTGTAAATTGAATCTACCTTGTCCCTTTGGATATGGGCTTGGTCTGTGCACATTTTGATGCAAAACCATGATGCATGTGGAGCTAGTTTACAGCTGGCAGTAAAAAGGAGCATGAGTGGAATATGATTACTACTGTTTTAAGGAGCTTTGTCCCCAAGTCCTTGCCAGGGAAAGTAATGGTCTAGGCCAATGCAGATCTGCTATATATTTTGTTGGTGAGATAGCACCTTTAAGGTGGAGATGTTCTTCAGTGTTGTTTTTCCAGTCTGCTGTGTTCAGTGCCTGTCTGTGTCATATAATGTATTGAAAGGGCTGTCAGTCCCTCACATATCCTCACCAACAAATTAGCTTGACAAATAAAGAAATTACTTTTGCTACATGGGGTTCAATGTAGCTGGAAAGGCTAAAGGTGCCTGCCAAAATCAGGAAACTTCATAAAATGAGACTTCAGCTGATGCCCTTACCTACCTCTTATGTTATTGCTGACCAGCATGGCTTTTGTCCTCTTCACTGCTAGGCTGTATGTCATGGTGAGCAAACTGTGCCATGCATTTCAGCAATGTTTTCTGCAAAGTCTGAATGACAGGATCTTTCACTGCAGGATTGATAGACAGGTTTTGGAGGTTCAGTCTGAGGTCAGAGCTGGGAGCTAGAAATGGATGCTTATCTTCATTGTGATACTGATTAATTTTTTTGCTTTTATTTTAATACCTGCAAAAAAGAAGTATAGATACAGTGAAATTCAAATGGATTTGGATTTGATCAGAAGGCTGCATATACAGAGCTAAGCTAAGCTGTGAACCACGTTACTTTAAGTGGGTAGGCATAGCTGTAAATTTAGCCAGTTCAGCCTAAAAATCTTGCAAGAGTTCACTTGCCACCATACAACACATTTTACATTTTTCACTCACTGCTCTTCAAAATATTCTGGCTTCTTACAAGAAACTATTGAAAGAGCTATCTTTTTATGTACACTAAGATGTGTGTCTGCCACATCTGCTCCCCCTCCCGTTGTATTTACTTGTGCTTCTCTGTAACTGGCAGCCTTGCTGGCTTTATCCCTGGGGAAGTCCTTCATGCTCATTTGTGAGCCCTGAAGGCCCCTTCATTTCCATTCCCTTTCACATTGTCTGATCTCTCTCTGAGGTCTCGTGGTATGGCCTCTGTAATGGGGATCAAGGAGGGTCAAGGACAGTGGTATTCCCCAGGGAAGCCATCTGTATGGTCACTCCAGTGGCTGGGACTGCTGGCTGAGTGCCTTGTGACTGCTGCCTGTGCCCTTTACCACTCACTCCTGTGTCAGGCATTGAGGGTTCCTTCATGTTCCCTGCCCTATACCCACAAAGGAATGGGAGCATCCTTGCAGCCCTGACTTCTGACTGCTTCCAGAAGATATGCCCCTCCATCAAAGTGCTTGTTTATATACACATAGAAACCACTTAGCTTTATTGGTTTTCTGGATGCATGCATGAATAATGGGACCATCCCAGAGTGAAAAGGTGTGGAGGGTTTTGACTGAACAGTCTGTGTCATGTAGTGTTTTAGCCAGCCAAAGGTCATTAGGGGTTGGCAGTAAGAGATGTTTATGGCTGGCCTCTCACATCTCTTTAAAGCTTACCTTGTGCCTTTGGAATGTGATCCGAAGCCCAGTGGGGTCAGTTGGGAGCTGTCATTCTGCAGAGGTCAGTGGACCCTGAACAGTGGTGGTGTGTTTCATTTTTCAGCTCTGAGTTTTTTCTTTTACTGTCTGGTAAGAGTTTATAAGTACCTTCTGCTTTTATACACTGTCAGCCCATAGAGCTGGGTACATATGGAGCTTTAGCTTCATGAGAAGATGCATTAGTAAGTGGGAGTCTTGCTCTTTTGTCCCTTTGTCCTTGTAGACACCAATGTTTATGGTGGTCAGTGCTTTCAGTGACTGTGTTAGGCAGCTCCACAGACTCAGATCTGTGGCTGCCTTTATTAATGCAGTAAGAAGGTGTGCCTCTTTCAGTCAGCAAGCCAGGCATCTTGCCTTCAACTTCAGCCAAGTGGAAGAAAATAAATTATTTGTTTTAAATATAAAGAGTCTGACAGCAGAAATCAGATATGTTCAAAGCTGAATTTGAAATTAGCCTTCTATATATGATGTTAATTAGTATCTACTCTGATTTATTAAAGCCACTTAAATGAAAATCAAATAAAATTCAAACTCTGTATGTCTGCTGCCTGGAAATGTAAAAGAGCATCAGACCTCTGGCCTGGTAGAAGGAGCTGAATCTTGGAGTTGCTAAGCTGCTAAATGAGCTTTTGGTAATGATAAAGTTGCATTTTCTTGTGTCAGTTTTTTCAAGTGCTCAGTGTCTCAGATTCACTCAAATTAGTAATTATTTGGAAAGTAGAAATTTGCCTCTTTCAAACTCTCTGTAAAGGAAAGATATGAAATGTTCAGACCATCTCATTGCTGAAGAAGGTTGTGACCAGAAGCAGAAGAATAAATTGTTTATAGACAATGCTTTCTGTGTCCTCCCAAACAGTACTTTTTAAATGCTTATATGCAAATATCTTGATATTTTTCGTTAGTGTATCCTAGATACTTCAACTCTGTTTTGCATGCATTTAGATTGTTATTTTGGGAGAATTTTTAATTGCTCTCAAATGAAACTGGATATACTAATACGTACAAAACATCACTCACCATTTCAACATAAAATCATAAACAGACACTGACTAAGCAGATGTTCAGTTACTAATAACTTATTTCTAAGTATTCAAACAAATCTGGGTGATCGCAGTACATATTGTGATTGGCAAAACTGTGTTAACAAATAGGAGCCAGTCTTTCTGTAAGATAATATTAAGTACAAATGCAGGAGAAGGTTATATCGGGTTCAGTCTGTATTTCCTTGAGTGCTGCTGTAAAAGAGCATTACAAGTGTTTTCCCTTGAACATCAGTCTCACATCCAGCCCACAGTCATGGGCAGGTACAGCTGGAGTGGCTGTGATGTTCTGTGCAGCTCCCTGTCCTGCTCTATCTGTGATCTTGTTGCTGCAGCAGGGACAACTGAGTTGTCTCTGCTGCTGAGGTGCTGTGATTTATAGACTGACCTTGGAATGGGAATGGATGCCCATTTTCACCAAATTTAGGCCATATCAACAGATGTGCAGTCCCTGCCAAGCTGCCTGTGTAGGGTGACTACATTGGAAGCTGCACTGGAAGCCACAGCTGAGGCTAGTTTGTAGGAGGAATATGTCCTTGAAATCACAAACTTGCTGCAGGAAGAGGTGATGGAGGGATCACTCATCTGCTGGGAAGCAGGCTGCATGGTACCTTCTGTGTGCTTTCCACATTGTTTTCTGTGGAGAATGCATCAAGGCAATCCCACCTGAAGGCCAGGATGGGAATGCAGGTGTCTCACACAATAACAGACATTGTCACAATCCTACCCAGAGGTGGATAAAGGACGTGTGTGTGCCTGTGCCTGCCTGTTCCATCTAGACATTCCCACGTAGCATCTTTCTTCTTGCACTGTTTTTGTGTGGCTGTTAAGCTCAATGCACTAGAAATCACTTGCCAAAACCTTTATTGAGGATGATCATAAGTTGCTGAAAAATAGAGAAATTCAGGCTTGTTTCCCGTGGCAACTTTAACTCAACATAAGTATTACAATGGAATATTAATTTGCAATTACTTATGTTCATGCATCTTAGGCTTGGGTGTAGTTTTAATTACCTGCTTCTCAATTCAGCTTCTTACAATGCTATTTCTAGAGAAATGTTCTTAAAAATGCATGTAACATAACAACTTAAAAGCATTTTTTTTTTTAATTTTTACTAGAAGTAAGTAAATATATACGTATTTATCACCTCTTTGCCAGTTATGGCTGTTATTATGCCATTGTTCTTTCATCAGAATGCTTTAAGTTCCTAGAGTAGCAGGAAACAGTTCCTGTAAGAGCCCTTTCAGATGGATTTTCCTGTTTGCATTGAGCTTTTGAACAAACTTCTTTATACCTTGTAGCTTTAGAGGGTGACACTGCACCTGGCATCTTAGACCTGCACTCACTTTGCCTTGGAGACCTCCCTCATTCTCCCAGTAAGTGGGGAAGACCTTTCTGTGACCCATATCAATCTGACACGGTGGGTTATGACTTCAGGCAACAGAATTAGTTGTATTTATTTAAAACCTGATGAGCTAGAGAACATGAATTTGAGTTATTGAACCCAAATCTCCTGGAGAGCACAACCATGAGACCACCAGGCAAGACATCTGATGTATGAAAAAAAAATTCAAAGCAGTTTCTTATTTAAAGATATAAACCCAGCATTATTAAAAGTCTGAGATACCAAGGCACTCCGGTGGCCAATGGCTGCAGTCCTAACCTGACCTAACCTGCTCAGCTTTTGGCTGGTTATTGACAGGCTGGTGAGATGACTACTTTAAAGCAATCAGTCATGTTTTGCTTTCCCTCACAATGTGTGGAGACCCCACATCAGTTATGCATCCCAGAGTACAATTCCCTACCTGTGCTGTTTGAACACTGTATCCTTAGCTGTGCAAACATTACACATCGTTTAGGTGACAAGTTGCAAAGTTAAGTAGACTTGTTGTTACAGCAGAAAGTAGTTGGGCATCAGTCACCCTGAACAGAAAAGATCCAGGCTAGCTCAGGAATGTGCAAGTCTGCTGGATTGTTTGCCTGTCTATAAAGCTGCTGTTGAGGGCTACATGTGCTTCTGGAAATACTCCCATCATGTGCATTTCTGAACTGAAGGGGATGGGTGTCACAGGTTTGTAATTTGCTGTGCTTGTCCTGCCATGTGCGTTGTCCTGTGTGGTTGTCGATCATTGGTGTGTACCTGCTGCTCTTTTGCAGCCTCTGAGGTATGGGAAGTATTTTGCATCACTCCCAGCATAATGTTTTAAAACCAGGCAGTATTCTTTCATGGCATGGCACGGTATCCGTTTAGTGTTACTTGGGAATGGTTCTTTTCAGGCTGCTTTGGTTCCTGGGAAATAGTCTTTGCTGTGTTAAAGTGGTCTTGTCTTAGCTTTGAACAAAACCTTCCTGATAAACAAGCAATGCAACTCAGCTCTTTAGTGAGAAGGACACAGGACATGCTTAAATCTTGTGGGCTTTCCCCCCTTTATGCCAATCTTGCTGTGCAACCATCCCTGTGTTGTCTTTTTCGGTCTGTGCACTTGTTAGCTGGCAAAATAACTCTTCATAATGTTATTTAGTTCCTCTCTGTCAGGCAGAAATGCACTGTCATCAGCAGCTAGTTGTAATGTCTGTAAAACCCTGGGTATTCATTTACATGCACTAATGTGCCCTTTCTACCCATCCCAGATGTTTTAGTGTTGTTGGGAACATTGATCATTTGTCCTGCTCAATATCAGGTGAAGAGGTTGGGACTTGAAATGATCTGATAATTCTGCAACAGGGACTGCACAGGCTGTTTGTCTGCCATAGAGTGGAGTGGATGTGAAAAAAGATATAGTGTAGTTGCCATCTTGCAGTGGTAAGGTAATACTTGGAAATGTGTGTGTGTGCTGTTTTTAACCTGGTTTGAGTGCTAAACTTCCACCAAACTGTCAAGCTTAAATTGTTGTTGGCTGTGTCAGTAGAGATGTTCTGGGTGGTTAAATATATGTCAATAGTGCTTGAAGAAACATGGTGAAGTGTTGATTTCTGTTGGTCTATATTTCTCACCCCATATGTGAAAAGAGGAAGGAGATTCTGCCTTATTTTTGATATCTGGGTCCTGCTGGAAAGATCAAAATAGCTTAGTGGGTTTTGGCAGGGAGAGATGATGCTGGTGGTGAGAGGCAGGATCAAGCCCGGGAGGAAATGATTACTGAAAGTTTTGTTAAGGATGGCAGGACAAGGGTTGTGAGCCTGCTGTCAAGATTTCAGGTGCAATGGCAGGCAGGAAAAACTCTCAAGGACCACAATGGTAAGTTTAGGAGAAAACTGTCATTTGTGAGATGTGGATCCTCCTTTTATTGGCTCTGTATGAAGGGACTTGAGCTGATGAAGTACTTCACTTTGTATTCTGTATGCTTTAGAAGAAAAAAAAAAGATACTATTTCAAGAGAGTGAAGAAGAGAATCAGTGAGTGTGACCAGGGGTCTGCAAAACACAGCTGTGAGTGCAGGCAGGATGGCATCGGGTTTGTGTTTAGTGCAGTGATGAGAGGTGTATATAAGATGAGGTCTTTCTTGCAAAAATGAGAAAGGCAATGTTCTGGCCTGTGTCTGCTGTGGGTAGGAAGAGTGGTTGGGAATCTAAACAACAGCAGGGGGAAATTCAGATTAGACATTAGGAAAAACTTTGCAATGATAAGACTAATGAAACAGGAGGATAGAGTGAGTGCCTGGGGAGTGTGTGAGTCTCTCTTATTGGAGTCGGTAAAAACAGCCTAGACAAAGTCAGAAATTATTTAGGGGGTGATGATGCTGCCCTCAGGCAGGTGCATGGACTAGATGTCTCTTTTAAAGCTGAAGCTCCTGGAGGCATGTGATTAGATGGGGATTTCAGCTTCTATTAAAGAAAGAGAAATGGTCCCTCACCCTCAGAGTTGTAAGGCAGCGCTGGGAAATAAGAGCCATGTTTGATGTCAGTGCAGAACCCAAAATGCAGCTCAAAATTTATTTTTGAGGAAATCCAGCCTTTGACATTGGGCTTCAGTGCCTGAGTTTTTGGGGTAGGCAGTGTGATTGACCTGAGAGCAGGGGGAAGAAGCAGCACTGCATAGTCAATGATCGGACAGCAGAATACTTCTTCATGTCATCTTATCCCAGGGTTTCATGATCTTCCCATATTCCTTCCAGTTCTCTTGTGTTTTGTTTTTGATGTGTATTTCCCTTCATGCTTTTCTGGGATATAGTAGTTTTTTTAAATGTAGCAAGTTGTTAGGTGTGTGAATATGTGTATTTTAAGCTAGATAGTGATGGAAAAAAGAAATTTGGAGGCCAGCTGCTTCCCCAAAGACTTTTTGATAGACATAATCAGTATACAAGAGTAATTTAGCCAGGGCTGAGAGGCTCCGTGGCATGTATGCAGGCAGATATCCTTCAGAAAGCCAGCATAGCCCTGATTCAGCAGAAGTCCCGCTGTTCCACACTGGAGAGATGTTGCCTTTATGGTACTTGTTTTGGTTAGTTTAATAAAAATTTAGAAGTGGGGAAAAGACCTATGAGGTCATCTTGGTTACTGCCCCTTAGGGCCAGTACAAGGCTGCTCACTTGGAAATGGCTTTAGTTAAAATAATAATTAAGGCAGAGGATGGAAACTGGGGAGGTAGATCTGTTAGGCTAGTGCTGTCCTTACTATGTCCCTTTCGATTTTAATTGCCTTGGAAAAAAAAAAGAAAATCACAAGGCTTTAAAAGCTCTGATTCTTTCTGCTCTTCAACGCCCCCACACCCTCTCCCCGATCTTGGAGGCATCAACTCTCATCTGTCAAAGTGTAAATCAGCAATTAAAACACAAACAGCGAAATGCCAAAGATGACCCGAAGCACAAAGCAACTGACAAACAAGTCCGGACAAATCGGCGGATAATTTATAAGCATTGCCCTAAAATCTAATTATTTGGCAATTCGAATTTGCAGCCGGCCAGGGCTGTGCAATAAATTTAACCCGCCATAAATTATTTAGGAGCAGCCCATGGTGTAAATCAAAAACACGAGTGTTTGTTTAAGAAATAAGCTCCTTGTGCATAAAATCACTTTTTTTTTCTTTAAAGAGAGGGGGGAAAAAACCGTGCCTGAACCAAATGAGCTGATGCTAAAGATCTGTCCCTCCACAGACACTCCCTTACCTCTTCTGCCCTTACCTTTTTTGAAGGTGCAAGCAGTTCTTTTGGTAAGAAGTTTTATGCTTTTCCTTATCAGACAAAATCCGTTTCTCTCAACAGCCTCTGCTTGTTTTTATTGCATTTTGAACAGTCAGCTCTGATTTTTATGGGCATCTTTTATTCTTGTGTTTATTAAACTTCTTCACATGGGGGTTAGAGTAAGGGATAAATTATTCTCTGGTAGTTTTCGAACTGAATAGGCCATACAGTCTTCCTTGAATATATAACTCCATGTACTAAGGCATGCTCTGTCCACTTTGTACATAGGCATCTGGATTAAAAGGTTTTGAGAGCTGGGAAGCTCTTGCTGGGAACTTTATTCTTTCTCTATAATGATGTTAGTGGTACCCAGATCCAAAAGAATAAGCAAAAAGATTTGTCTGTGGGAATTAGGGTAATTTGAGGTGCTTTCTCCTCTGACTGGAAATTGTTTAGCAAGCATAGTTGTGTGCTCATTCATTTCTTTTACTAGCAAGAAGATCAAGACAGTTGAATTGGTGCATCCCTGCTCTGGTGTTAAAGGGAAGGGAGTTTCATGTAGGATGACTGGGTAAGGAAAGGCTGGGTTTATAGCAGTGCTTTCACGTGCCATTAAGAATTTTTCAAACCCCTCTTAGAAGAAAGTCCCTAGCCATTCCAATTACCCTGATGCTGCTTAACCCACTGGCTTGGGACAGCCAGGTTGCACAGGAGACTTCTACCTGGAACTTCTTTTTTTTTTAAACCCTTGGTTTTTCAGAAAGACTAAAATTCTGAGGAAGCTGTCACATAGATTTGCTTAAAGTACCTTGAAATCATAAATGTAGGATTGTTGTAAAGAGAGTGGACCTGATAATGGATCTGTATAAGCCTCTGGCTCTGTAGGTTCCTATTGTTACTGTGTTTGGGGGCACAGCTGAGGGGAGGGAGAGGGTGCTGATGTTTTTTTCTTTAAACGTGTTAATATTGATTTTAGAAGCTCTGTGTTCCAACAATATAAATGCAAATGTCTGTAATTGGGAGCCTTGTGCAGAATTTCTCAACAGAAAACATGTCCAACTTTTCTGACAATGAAAGGAAAATAAAAAGCTGCTTATTTATTGGTGGTGGTTTGAATCCTGGATTTCCTTTCAAGTTACTTTGCAGTGCTAAATAAAATACCTAATTGCAGTGCTCGCAAAATTCAAATGAGTACATTTGTTCCTCTGGTAGCTTGCGGCTATTTGCAGCCTCTGGACACCCTCAGCATTATTTTAGCATATCCATAACTCCTGGTTGTGCTATAAGGAAAAGCTGGCAGTGGGGGCAGAGGGAAGGCTTAGAAGCCCCAAATGCTGCTGGCACAAATCACTGCCAAAGTTGGAACATTTACTCAGTGTTGGAGTGGATATATGTGATGATCTCAAGGTAACACTTATGGATGATCAGGCTATGATAGCAGAAAGGAAGTGTCCGTGAATCTCTCCCTTAGCTCCCTCATGCTGCTTTCCTCCACATTTCCTGCCTGGGAAGAAGCAGTGAAGGTCCTTGAATGGTGGAGATGGAGCTGAGTATGTTGAGCTCACTGGGCTGCTGTGAAACGTGAGAGAGCACCCGGCTGCCTTCCTGCATCACAGTCTGTTGGGGGGTTGTGTGTATGAGTGTCTAAGTGCTCACCGTTTCATAATAATTACTAATGAAATTCTAGATCTGTAATAACATTTCAGATATCTAAACCAAACCATATGCTTGTTAAAAAAAAAAAAAGGAGAGAGAGAGAAAAAAAGTGGAAACAGATCAACTTTAAGCCATAAATTCTTGGTAATAGAGGCCTCTTTTCTCCCCCCTTTCTGTTTATGTTTGATAGATATTTTTGTTTCTGCAGGAATGTCAACTCTTAATTTCATGATGTATCATGGGCTTAAGAAAATTGAATTTAATAAAGGCAAAAGATGAATGGCACCTTTAAAGGTCCCAACACTTGTCTTTATTAGCAGGACAAACTGCAGGGTCTCCAAACACTGCTTCTCTCCAAATGAAAGTTTAAATGAAAAGTACAGCAGTGTCACAGGTTAAATTTCATTGCAGGACTGGCTAACGTTGTTAGTGAGGAGTGGGGCTGATTTCATGGGGCTGGTATCTGTTGCCTTAGATACCAGTGGAGCAAACACTGCCAGAGACTGGAAAAATCTCCGCTATAGGAAGCGTGCAGATAAACAGCCTTTTGGGAAGGGTTCTTTACCACTTGCTTCAAAAACTGACCCAATAAGCTCAAGAGAGTGGCTGTACTTTCTCCTAAGATGCTCTAGTTGCCTCTGGGGTTCCCCCCCTGCTCCTGGCCATTCACTTCCCACAGACCTACAGTAATTCTGGATATTGTTAAATTTTCCACATTTTTTAAGTATGGCTTTTTATTTCCTCCGTCTGTCTTAATCAGATCCTCCTGGAAGTGCTTTTTTGCCTTTGGTTCTGGAAGGCGAGTGACGCCTTTGTGTATCAGATCAGCAGCATGCTGTCTTTCAGTCTCGCTTTGCATTCAGCCAGTTGATGGCCCCTGAGGATGTTTGTGGTCCCTTAGGGTACATCCCAGCATTGCAACGCAGCCCTGCTATGAAATCCAGCCGGTGTGTGTCCCTCTCTGAAAGGAGAAATGTTCGTCTTGCCTTGCTGTGGGCTTGCCTGCTTCTATTCCTCTGGGTGGGATTACAGGCCTAAGGGGCTATGAGATGCCCCAGACCAATTTGAAAGATGGGATGGTGTTATCCTGAGGTTAAGCCTGGCTCTGTTATGGCAGCCTGTCTGTTGACTTCAGACTTTGCAGTCTGTTTTCCTTCTGAACAGAAGTTTGCTGCTTTCAGAGCCTATCTGGCAGCCCTTTTGAGGGGAGGATCAGCTATATCCAGCATTTCTTGCTCTCTTGGCTTTCCATGGGTCCTCCTGGGTGGCTGAAGCTGGTGAGTTTAGCTGCACCACAGCAGGCAATCTGGCTAATACTCAAATGCTTGGCATGTGTCTTCTCCTTCCTTTTGAGCCTTTGGGTCGAGTTTGTTCTCTTTCCTGGGAGAACTTGGTGACTCCCAGTGGGGTGGTATGGCTGTGGGGAAGGATGTGCCCAGCCATCTGCTCTTGCCCGTCCAGCACAGCATGCACAGGGTGTGGCACACACGTGCCCTGGTCTGGACTGTGCCCCTGCTGCACTGGGGAGCTGCTCTGCTCTGTCTCTGGGCTCTGCCCACCATGGAAATTGGGTGTTTCTCCTGGCTATGTAAATTCTCTGTTGTTTCCATTTACCCACCCAGCTTCTTGCCCTCCTGCTGCCTAGTGGGGTGGTGAAGTCATCAGCTCACATATGTAACCTCACGATAATTTCCGCCTGCAGGTCATGAGGGTTGCAACCATGATCCAAAAAAGTGTGTTAGTTCCTCTGCAGCGGCTGCATTTTTCACATGCTAATTTTACTCACAGGAGTTGGATTTTTTTTTCATTTTTTATTATTTCTTATTTGTCTCTTCCAGATGTTTTCAGGCAGTTTTTTTTGTTGTTAAACTAATTCCGTTCATGTTTTAAAAATTTATGAAAGCACTAATAAAAATGTCAAAGTGGTAAAAATGTTAGCTTTTGCTCTGCTTTGATTAAATTTTGCAAACTGTTTTTGAATATTAAAAAGCAATATTTTTTTTATTCTCTCTCCCTCTCTCTGTTTTTCTCCAGAAGTGATTTGAGAGGCTTGTTGCATGGATATCACTCAGCAGGCTCATTTGCACTCCAGAACCTCGGTGTCATGGATCTCTATTAAATAACATAGACAAATTATTCTTTAAAGACACCAAACAAATTGTCACTTCTCCTCTTACATTAAACTGGAAGGAAGAAAGGGAGTGCAGAAGAAGGGGGGTGAACACAAAGGATTTTATCGCTTTTATTCAGTGGGCGGCTTTTTTAATTTCATGTATATTTTTTAATAATTGAGAAATCCATCGCAACAGGATTTGTTTAAACTTTTTATTAACAGGTCCATGTAAATTTTTGATTGCTGATTATTCAAATAATTGAACATTCTTCTGATGAAGGAACGTTTTTATTTCCCTATCAGCATAAATTGGCTACAAAGAGGAAAATTAAGTGGAGCTAGCTACTGTGCTATATCCCATAGGGATGGATTTGGGGGGAGCTTTCAGCTCCTCTTCTCAGTCTGTTGGAGGAGGGCAGTCCTCCTCAGCCTCTCCAGAGAAGGAGGTGCAGTAGTCCCTGTTGTCTGTCTGATGGTGTCCTTAAAAGGATGGTGGGCTGGAAAGGTTGAGACTGGTCTTGGGGAGGGTACAGAACCTGCGATGTCCCTGCTAAACAGCTGTGCGTCCATTGGGAATACAGCTTCGTATCCTCTGGGAGCAAATGGGAGTGGTGTGAGACCACCTTCCTCAGGTTCAGCTTAGGCAGTGATGTGTGCAGCTGCAGTGCTGAGCAGGGAGACCTCACAGAGCCTGTCCCGGCTGTGATGAACATCAACACTATCCTCGTCTGTTCTGACGGTGTTGGATGTGCTCTGTGCAGCACCACCTTCCCACTTCTGCAGAGCTTTGTGTTGAGTTTACTTTTGTTTGGGACTATCAGACCACCTTGCTAGATGGGATAATTTCCAGCTTAATTTCTTGTTTATTTGAAATGAACAACTGCTTTTCTTTTTGCCCTATTCAGGAAATCATCGAATTCCCTATCCTGAAGCTGAATGGCAGGACGATGGAGATCGAATCCACCTTTCACATGTATGTTCAGCCTGTGGTGCATCCCCAGCTTACGCCCTTCTGTACAGAGGTAAAGTGCAAAGGTTCCCTGGTGCTCCAAGAGTCTCTCTGGGAAGCAGGTTTCCATTGCACCAGAGACTTGGGTCACCTCTTCATGGTGCAGCTGCAAGGCAGCATGTCATGCCAGCCTTGAGTTAATGACAAAGAGAGTAATTTTTTGTCATTGCAGTAGTGTGTAAAGACCTCCATTTGGATTCATAACTAAGTCTAGCTATGATCTGCTAACTTAAGATAATTGTATTTACAGCTAACAAATGTCTTGATTGGGTGACCACCAAATAAATACTAGCTGATGTTCAAAATCCTGTAACCTCTTTATGAGCTCTTGCGATTTTGCTGTGTTCCTCTGTGGTGGGGAAGGTCGAAGAGAGCGTAGACTGAGGAAAGACACTGCTGTGCAGATGTGTGGTTCAGAGACACTAAATGACTCTCCTGTGGGCCTGCATGTTGGGATTTGAGAAGTCCTTCAGAGTGGTAGGATAATTCATGTCTGTATTTTTAAGACTTTCTTTTTGATGTTGTAATTGTGGGCCACTTGAAATGATTGCTGGAGAAGAGGCCTCTTTACTTGCTTACCCTCTCATTGTCTAGGACAGCTGCTCTTGAGCTGTGGCCACCTTTCCCAGATATGGAGTGAAGGTGGTAAATGTGATCCCTGAGGGTTCAAAGGAATTGAGGAGCAGACATTGGGTTTTGTTGTTGATTTGGGGTTGTTTTAATTTTTATTCAACCCAAAAAGTTAACTGTTTTTCCAAGTGTGTTTATCCTCCTTGCCATAATCATCAAAAGAAACTTTAAGTTCCTTTTGCTTTAGACTTTCTTTCCTATCAGGCCGTTGGTTCAATTTTGGCCAGATTAATGTCTACAATACTGACTGTGGGAATCAGTGTATTCAGGTTCTTCATTCTGTCCCTGTCCTGTCTAGGATCATCAACACCATGGTTGTTTTCCCCTCCCTCTATGGCTACAGGCTTAAGCCCACAGAGGGCTTGTCCCCACCTGTACTAGCCTGATGAAAAATGACTCCTCTGTGTTCGGTGGAGTCCCCTCCAGAACCAACCAGCCCCTTCCATATTTTCACATTGTAAAAACAAATACTTATTTTTATTCTCCTGTAACTCAAAACCATCTGAAGGTATTTTATTTAAACTTAAAAAAAAAGACTAAGCACCGAAAACATTATTCCCCAGAGAAGAGCTTTCAGAAAGCTATAAATGTGTGAGAACAGAGGGTTATAATGGAAATGGTTTTGCAACCTTAATGCTAGAAGGCTGGACAACTACTTTGGCTGTCCTTATCCCCATGAGACTTGCTGGACATATGCTTGTACAAATGTGATAAATCTCACAGCTTGCACCTGATCTTTGCTAAAAACAACGTCATCTTCTAGAGCTGAGCCCAAAATGTCGGCCTTGCAAGTCCCCTAAATTCTGGAGAGAAGTTGTCTCTTTAACTCCCACCAAAACTCCTTTTTCTGGAAATCTCTCTATTGCATCCTTTCCTCTGTTGCTAAAGACTTCAGCTCTGTTCTTGCACAAGAACCTGCATGACTGGCTTGGTGTGTGCTTGTGATTCAGCTTTGTGAACTGAACAGACTCTCCAGCCTGCTGCAATCTAGGGACATTCAGAAGTTCCCTGGATGATGACCTTGTGACCAACAGTCGGCCCATCTAATGCTCCTGTACTGCAGTGATAGTTTCTTGGTCTTCTCTTGCTCTCAGGGATCTGGAGCAGGTGTTCATGTCTCCCATGTGGAGCCTTGAAGAAAGCAAGGATGAGTGTGTATGTTTGTGTCTGTGTGTTTGTGGCTGTGGCTATGTGGCTGTGATGGCCAGGAGTCCAGGATGGGCACAGGTGTCACAGGTCAGCATTCTGCTGCAGGCTCTGCCACAAATGTTGGTCTGGCATCATGTCCAGAGTTGGGTGAAAATGGGCAGTACTGATGTCAGAAGGCAAAATGATGCAGGACCCCCACCTATTTATATCAATGGTACAAAAAGGCCCCACTACCAGGTTTGGCAAGTCCTCTGTTATTAACAACATGGATTAGGAAGCTGGTTTTAATCCTAGCCATGATGTTACTGGCTCCTGGTCACCCCCACATTGTACCCCTTGTTACTTAGTGCCCAGCATGGCCCCTGGCCTTCCTGGCTTGGCAGTCCCCTGGCCTGTTGCAGGGGCTGCCAAGAGGTCCAAGAGTGAGATCATGCTAAAGGTGTAACTGGGCTTTTTCCTGGGGCCTCTGTATGGGGCTGAGTTTGCAACCCTGCCCTGAGAGCCACAGGTGAACCTTACTGAACAGTGGGATGCTGCTTGGTAGGTGCAGGGATCATCCCTGTGCCACTGGTGTAGGTTCACTTGAGACCCCAGAGACACAGCCAGGATGTGCTCTTGCAGAGCTGCTGCCTGAACTGCTCCAGCACTTGTTATTGGCTTTCTGCTGGTTTATGTTTTCTGAAAAATACTCATTTTGCTAAATGCCAGAAAAGGCCTTTGCCTTGGCACCTCTACTTACAAAGGGTGAGATTTATTGGCCTCTTTGTCTACAAAGAAAGACCAGGCCTGATTATCAGATTGTACACCAGAGACAAGTGCTTAGGTAATCAGCAAACTGTCTTGAAGCAGAAATACGATGGTTTTCCAGATAAACTCTCTAGGAAAGAGAGGGTGGTGTTGACATTATGTGGGAACCTGTCTGCTGTGCTGCTGATTTCCCCTCTCCCCTCTGCCTTTGCTAAGCAGTAGAGCTGCTTGGTGTAGACTGTGTGGAAGGGTTACTGGAGTTGCTTGACATTACTCCCTGAAGTTTGGAGTATCTCTTCCATCCCTCATCCTTCTTGAAGACAACAGCACAGCATGGGAAGGGTGCCTGGGAGGGTGGAGAGCTTGTTGCCACCTTCAACAAGCTTAGCTTTTGATGTGTCTGTGCTCTCCCCTGGCTACAGGATGTTTCTCCAACTCCCGACACCAATGGCCAGGAGCTGTCTTCCAGTGCTGGTTCACTCTTAGACCTCATCTCATCCCCTTTCCCCTGACCTGCTTCTGTAAAACAACAGGTCGTGAACCTTGGTTATTGTGAGGAATGAGCTGAATGCTTAGGTGGAGAAGACAGAAAGTGTTTGCAAGTTGCTAAAAGTTGTTATTAGGTGCATAAAGCTCATTGTGCCCTTTTGGATGATGCAGATGATTTTCTGTGGTGCCCAAAAAAGTTCTTGCCAGGAGCTTAAGGAGATGTTCCCTCTACACACAAGGTGCTTGTACAGATCTTTTCATGATACTTTGCTCTCTTTTTATGACTAATTTTTATTGATTTTTTTTCCTGAAGAAATAGACAATAAAAATACAAAAAGATAAAGGCATTATAGCTTGCTTATGTTCCCAAGTACCTCATGCTTCTTTGGATAACCAGTGAAATTTTACAATTGTGCAGTTTTATGTTTTTATACTTTTTCAAAGCTGCAAGACCAGATAATGCTGCAGAGATCCAATGCACTAGGTTGGATGCAGCAGATGGGCATAACTGATAACAAAAAATATCAGAAAGGAAGAGAGAGTAGAAATCTGGTCCAGTTTGAGCACTCTGTGATATGTATTGCAATGTACCTATGGAGCAGGTACATGCCTCTGTATTCATGTGTGTGATTTCTGCAGCGTGAATCTTGTGTGCGTATACTTGGCAATGTGTCCTTGTACAGACAGGCTGGTACTTCGCTTGGCCTGGCAGAAAAGGACAGGAGTTTTGGGCAAGAATAAGCAGTGACTCTTGGTGGCACCTCTGCATCTGCCTTCATATCCCTCCCTCCTCCTGATGGGAAGTGTCTGGATGAGGCTGTTATACCCTGTCCTCCCATGACATCAGGGGTGCAGTGCTCCACAGATACAGTCTTGAGAGTGCCTGGAACAGTAGAAACCATTTGCATCAGTACTGGCTGAGATAGTGAAAGATCACCTGACATCCTCAGTACAGAAAAGACTTGGACCTCTTGGAGCAGGTTCAGAGGAGGGCCATGAAGATGAACAGAGGGATGAAACACCTCTCCTGTGAGGAAAGGCTGCGAGCTTTGGGAGCTTGTTCAGCTTGAAGAAGAGAAGGCTCCCAAGAGACCTTATTGCAACCTTTCAGTACTTAAGAGGGCCTATAAAACAGACTTTTCAGCTTGGCCCCATTGTGACAGGACAAGGAATAATGACTTTATACTAGTCAACTAAGTATACAGAAGAAGATTTTTACATTGAGGGTGGTGAAGCAGTGGCGCAGGTTGCCAGAGAGTCAACATTCAAGGTCAGGTTGGACGGGGCTGTGAGCAACCTGATCTAGTTGAAAATGTCCCTACTCACTGCAAGGGAGGTTAGAATGGATGAACTTTAAAGGTCCCTTCCAAAACAAACTGTTCTATGATTCTGTGTTCCTTTCCGAACACACCTTTCAGTCACTTCCGGAGATTTGGGTTGAACTTCTGTCTGAAAGGCAGAACCAGCAATAGGTGAGCTGTCCACCTCCGCCAGAGGAATGCATGGAGAGAAAGAGGGCAAGAAAAGCAAAAATTATGCCAGTGAGCTTTAAAAACTGCTCTAAAGAGCCATGTGTTAATTCCTCAAATTATTCTGTTTGCTTCTCAGAGTAAGTTTGTAACAGTTTGTAGCAGCTGTTAACCCAATTAAAATACAGATTAATATAAAAACAGTTTCTGAAATATGAGTGTCTGTGTCCCTCCACTTTCTTAAAATTCCACTTCATAATGGCTTGATGAACTTGAGAAACACACCTAGAGGAGCTCTGCATTCTTAAAATTAAAATACTTTCCCTGAAAGGTATGTATTGCCATTTCATGGGAGTCACTATGAGAAAATAATCTTTCCACTTACAGTTTATTCAGTGAGTCAGGTATTTGGTATTCATTAAATGTAATTACAGTTTAATCAGAGTTTAATATAATTTCTTTTTCTATCCTCCAAGTTCAGTGTTGTAAGCTAAGCAGCCAACAAAACTGAGGGATAGAAATAATTTAGCTTCCTTCAGTTGCCACATACTTAAAAAAGCAGAGCCTTGTGGTTTGTGAAAGGACTTATGTATGACTAGGTTGAGCTGGTCTGTGTGGAAGAGTTACTCCCGAGTGATGGTGGGGCCATCGGTATCTCTCAACTGGATGCTATGGCTTCCAGAGGTGTGGATGCTTCTAGGTTGTGCTTGACCTTTATTTTATGAAAACGTGTGAGATGTGTAGCTTCAGGAAAGTGCCATATGAAGTGAAATCCCATAGTGTGGACTTGTTTTAATAATGATTTTTTTAATTACTTGGGTGCATCGATGGCAAGCTACTGAACTCCGATATTCAATATGTTAAAGGACAGTTTTGTCAGTTGGAAGGCAGACAGAAAAATTATCTGTTTTCCATGTGCCTCAAGCTCTCCTGGGCAGACACAGACAGAGGCTCATGATACTGCATCTTTTAATGCATGTATTTAGCTTTGAATGGCCGAGCAGTCTAGGAGCAGTCAGTAGGAGTATCTGTTAGCAGGACCTCTTCCTAAGGAACCTCCTGGAAAAGAGACTAGAGAGGGTTCTGGAAAGAAGTGCTTTTCTTCAGATTTCATTCTGTTATTTTAAATACAATTTTGAACTGCCAAGGAATGCTGTGATGGACAATGGGATGTACACATGCTGGCTGTCCAGCTCAGGGGAGGATGACTGAGTCCACTCCAGGTCTCACCAATACTCCTCTGTTTGGTTCATCTAACACTGAAATTTTGGTGTCCTCCTAGCAGAGGAATGTCCAGACACCTTGGTAGTTACCACTGCCTGTGTACATCAAGGCAACACCTAAACTGCTGAAAGGCATGTTGAAAAAGGGCATCATGCTGGTGCATGACACTGCTCCCCAAGTGGACCCTACCATGCTGAGAATTTTGCAGTTTTGTGATGTGAGTAGGAGCACCACTACATTTCTGTGTTTGGGATGAAGCTGTGCCCTTGCCTGTGGCTGGGGAGCTGCCAGGGTCACTCTGCTATGGCTGGTTCCTCAGCAACATCCATGTGGATCACAGGAGTATGTTTTGGTTGCAGGAAGATGGACAGGAGAGTAGACCTCTCTAATGATCTTTTGAGTGCTGCTCTGGTGACTGCTTTCCATTTGTCTCTGTTTCAGCTGACTGGGATTATTCAAGGCATGGTGGATGGGCAGCCGAGCCTCCAGCAAGTGCTTGAGGTAAGCAGAATAACCTTTAGTTCTCAAACTCTGACCTCTGGTCCTGTAGTCCCCTCTTCATCTCTTTCCCTGCACCCTCCCCTTTCTGAGAATCGAACCGCGTAATTTGACTATGATTACAGCTTCATTAGAATAACATTTGCTGTCACACTGGTGACACACTGCTGAGATTATTGAACCATTGATCTGTCATCTCCAGCTGTTCATGTCAAGGGTGCTGACAAGATATCCAAACTCCTGCCAGTAGATAGGAGAAGAGGCGATTCTTTCTTGAGCCAGTTTTAAAGCACCAAGACATTACTCAAGACCACTGCTCCTGGAGATTCTGCTTTCATTTATTTTCCCTTCCCTCAGCACTTTATTAAATTATTTTTTCTACCTATTTAAATGCTCAATAATACATGTAGTATAGAAAGAAAATGCTTCTGAAATCTAATCTAAAGGATGTGTGAATGCAGATACAGCCCTAATAATACCATCTGCTTAATGTGGAATTCCTAGAGCATTTAAGGCTTAATTAGCTTGGAAGTATTTCTTCATCAATAGCTTTCATTGGCAGTCAGATAGTGAAGGAAACCTCCTCAAGCAGAGCCTGCTTGGGCTGCAGGTTGGTGTTTGATGCGTTGTCTCTGTCAGGATTTCCACTGCTGTGTTACCTAATTGTTCCTAATCAGAGTAATTGCAACAATTGCTTATCTGAGGAAATCAAATTAAAGGTGTTAAAATCCTCCATGGAGACAGCACTTGATGGGCACATCAGGGAGTTTAGAAAGGTTACAACTGCTGTCCCTAACTCCCAGCAGGCTCATGTGAGGCTTGCTGGGAGATCCTCTCAGCCAAAGGGAGGTGCTGCTTTTCTGGGGAGTTTCACTCAGAGGGTTGTTGTACAGTCAGTCACAGGAAGAAGCATCAACCCCTGGCAGGAAGGGCTGTGGCAGTGACATGAGACCGAAGATGGTGCTCTGTAGAGGTGATGTCTCTCATCCATGCAAACCCCCAGCTCTCCAGGGAGACATAGCAGTCTTGCTTGTCCATAAACATATAGATGCATGTGCCTGTTTCCCCCAGGAGAAGAGCCCTCTTTGCCTGGATGGATGAATGTAGATCACTACTGGAGTATTCCAGAATATGATTTGTTCTGATTCTATGAAAGCTTTTTAGAATATGGAAATGCTTATGTGGAATTTTTATTTGGACAGAAAAGGTGCTCATACAGCAGTATGCTTGTAGGATAAAATGAGATTCAGGTCAGGCAGCTTCTGAGGCATGCTGGTTTACTCAGGAGTAGAAGGTGTGAAGCAAGGGAAAAGAGGAGGGATTTCTGTTGCTCAAGCATTGAAAATACTGCTAGTGAGGTTCTGTAATAACAGTTGATTGCCTGCCACTCTAAGATTTTGGGCAAGTCATTTGCTAGTTTTAGCTGGAATAAGTGTCTGTGCAGGGCTTCTGTCTATGCAGGGCTTCTAGTCTAGGTTAGTTCCTTAATCCCTGAGCTGGGTTGCATCATCCAGGTTAACACAGCCCACTTCTGAAGAGGACCCAGAATATCTGTCCCTGTGGGAAGTTGATCAGGAATAGTGGATCCACTCTAAACCCACACTACCCTGAACAAGCACTTCTTCAGAACTGTAAGAAGGAGAGAGGGATCCAGCCTGGAGAGGAGGGGGATACCTGGCTTTGCTTGTTACTGCCACACAGTGCCTATGTGTACCTATCCTTTCCATTTTTCCCTCTTCCCATATCCCCCTGGTGTTATATGAATTAGAGTATATGAGAAACGCTGTAAGGGAGGGATGTCATCTCAATATACCTGTCTTTTCTCCTCACTGGAGGGGACACAAGTTATGTTCCCTACGAGCCTCTTTGGTACAGGGAGAGGAGAAATGCCAGGTAACAGCACAGTTGTATCGTCCCGTTAACGCTGCACAACTTTCATCCCTCCACAAGCAGAGCTGCTGCGGTGTCTGATAAGATCATCTCTCCTCTGGTTGCCTGATGTCTCCTATCAGAAATCTTCAAAGGTCCAAACGTGCTGTTGTTGAGATGGCAAGCAAAGAGAAGAGAGAGAGGGAGAGGTTGGATAAGATCACAATTTTCTTCTCTCTTGATTGCAAGCAGCTTATCTGAGTTTAACTGTTGTGGCTCGGCCTGTCTCTGAAAAACTCATCCCCTTTTCTTCCCTTCCTTTCAGAGGGTTGACGAGTGGATGGCAAAGGAAGGCCTCTTAGATCCCAGCGTCAAGTCGATTTTTGTGACCTGTGGAGACTGGGATTTGAAAGTGATGTGAGTATGGGAGGGAAGGGAGATTTTACTGGGCTTTATTGCTTCATGCTTGCCTGTAGTGCATATGTCTTTGTCCTTGCAAGCCTCCAACTGTTCCTAGTCATTGTTTCTTAGGGAAATTGTTGTTTGCCATGCATAGCTGGGAGAGGAGAGTTGTTTCAGAAGACAGGTGGGTGCTGGGCAGGGTGAAAGATCACTGCCTAGGATATTCCCTGTGGTGAGTAAAGCCTTTCAGAACCCCAAGAAAAGTTTAAACTGGAGCTTTGTGACATTTTGCCTTTTATCCAATATACTTTCCAAAGGGATGGATATTTCTGAGTGCATACATGGATGATCAAGTGATGATCCTTACCTGACTTCCTGCATTTAAGGCTTTTTCTGTCATTTTGGCACAGTAACTCAATATGAATCACAAAGTAATCTTTGGAACAGAGTATTAGCCAGGTCTGGCATGCTCCAGTGGTGGTCTTATCGTTAAGGTCATCTTCATCAGCTGGGTGAATATCTGGCAAGTAGCAGGTGGGGACCTGCACTAGGATCTGCAAGTGTCAGTGTATGAGCATGTTTTGTTAGAAAAATAGCTAGGCCAAAACCTAAAAATATTATTATAAGAATGGAACTAAATGTCCAGAAATTAAATTAGTTCAATCTCCAAAGTGTTTGCAGATCAGTGTCCTATAGTGCTGAATTCCCTTGGATTTGTATAATCTTGCTTCAGCTTTTCATTTCCCTGTGGTGCTGGATAGACTCCTGTTGTTATCACACCAGTAAAGCATGGGCTTGACACATCCCATCCTAAACTGACAGCCACAACTCGTTAGTAGTGTTACTTGGTTTTCAGTGTGACATTGGTTTCCCCAAGCTGGAAGCCTAAATAAACTGCACATAGTCTAGGAGCAATCAGCACCAGTTCTTCCCTGACGAGTAGTCTTTGCAGAGTGGCAGCTCCTTGCCTTTTCTTGGTGTGATTAGTGGAACAGGAGATATGGGGTCCAAAGCTCAGCACAAGCACTAGTGGAGATGAGAAATTGGCTCCAGACAGAGACAGAAGGGCGGTATTTCAACTTTTGAGTCAGAATCTGGGTCTCTGCTCAGGCTGTGTCTAGAGCTCATATATATTGCAAGTTCCTGTGTTAGTTGCTTAAATTAGGAGTGAGTTATTTTTCTTTATATATCATGTTTAAGCTTCTGTTAGAGACGAGCACAATTGCTGTATTAAACTTCTGTTTCTCATGTATTCTATTTTCTCTGTTCTTTACTCCTGTATTGCTGTTGTGAGAGTCCAGTTTACCACTTTGTTGATGGTTGTGAGAAACAGTTGTCTTTGCTCCAAGCCCATCTTTCCATCGCTTTCACAGTGGGCTGACAAGTCTCTGGTAATGACATCCTAACTTGGAGTCCATATGGAAGGAGCAACCTGGATGTGTTTGGTGGCTTCTTTTTTTTTTTTTTTTTTTTTCTTCAGAGCTCTACAGCAGGCAAGTAGAGGTAAAGATGAGCCCCATTTCTGGTGAGCCATTGGGGTTGTGAGGTGAGCTGGCTCAGAGGGACATGCTGTTCTGGAGTGGAGATAAACTATTCACCATTTTCAGTGGTCTCTCGCATGGATTGTCCCTCACTAGTCAGCTGGAAAAGAAGACTCCACTCCTGGCCATGAGGTTATCACGAGTGGTTCATTTCTCCCTCTTCCTTTTAAAATTTTTTTTTAAACCATTAACTTCAGAATTCAATCCTGAAGCATCTCCAGGGCAAAGCAGAAAATACATTCTGTGTTTCCAAACACATGGATAGCAGGAGCCTGGCTGCAGCTGCCTGGTGAGTAGCACATCACGCTGCTCCATCGCCGATTGGAGCTGCAGCGTGTAGCGTCACATCTGATTAGCACCGTGCCAGTGGATGAGGCTCGAGTGAGGACTCCCTGCCAGCTCTGACTTGTCTCATTTCCCATTACTTTTATCCGTCACCACAAATGCCGAGTCTCCCTCCTGAACTAATTAAGTTTGCATGTGTTTAGACACATTGCCAAATAGGGTTTAGCAAAGCAGAACTGAGCATCTCTTTTTAAAGAGGGAAAGCAGAGAGCTGAAACAAGGCTGCTCAGACAGGGAGATGGAGCCTCAGAGACATAGAACATCCATGAGGTATTCCAGGGAATCACCCCATGCTTCCTGCAAGACCTTCAGTGTAGCTGATGCTACCATGTTGAGACCACACACTGGTCACCAAAGGCGTTGGGGCAGTAGGAAGGGAGGTGGTGCTGTTTGTCCACATTTGGAGGAGTGTTGTTGGAAGCATTACATGGTAGAAACCTGGCTGGGTTCCAGGGGAATTGAGGACACTGAGGTGAGTGAAATGCTTCTGGGCTTAAGGAGCCAGCACTTGTGACAGGTCCACTCCTAACTCTACTCTTTCTTTTCTCAGCTTCCTTAGTAATGACAGCTGCTTGCATAGCTTGCATAGCTGCTTGCAGTCCTCTTGCCCATACATTGAGTGGTTTAGAGTTCCTGTCCTCCGTTGTCCTTAGCTTGGCTGGTAAACCATGCAGCTTTGTTCCTGGCTTCTCCAGCAGTGACCTGGACATTTAGTTTGGCTTCTGTCTGCATGTGCTGTTCTAGAGCTGAGGCATGGTGTCTTCTGAACTGATCTGTCTACTGTGAGGGCTTCCAGTAGGTACCACTGGTAGGTGCCAGGGGGGCACAGTGGGATGAGCAACCTGGATGTAGGAAAGTGGCTGTAAGAAGGAGGAATCTTCAAGCCTGTCAGTGTTGGATATAGGGATAAGGTGGGGAAATAGCTCTGCCTAAGCGAGGAGTTGCAATGTGTGTAGCACTCCTAGCTCAAACAAAGGCACCAGAGGAGCAACAATTGTCAGGGTACTGCTCTCTGCTGATGGTGTCTGGCACTACTGAGTCTGCAGGATTCAAGATGTAAACTCAGCTGCTAAAGGATCAGTAAAGCCTCTGCTTGACTCAGGGATCTTCAGGAAATGAGGTGCTGTGTGGCTACAGATTTGGTTGCTCTTGAGCACTGGAGCTTCCTTGGAAGACCACAGTGCTGTTTGTCTGTCTTCCCTCAGACAACAGGGAGCACTAGTCACAAGGAGCTGGGTGCCCAGAACGGGAAGTTCTGGGTGCCCTGCGTACCAAGCATCTGGGAAAGGCTTATGGAGATTTAGCATGAGTCAAGGTCCTCGACCATGCTGTCAAAGGCTTTGTCATGGGTGTGGTGCCCCATCAGAAGGTGCACCTGTTGGAGGGATTTGGTTGCTGCTGGAGAGAGTCCATTGTGTGAGAGGGCTCCTAAACGGAGTGCTGATCCTCTACTGGCTGTGCTTGGATCAACCTGCTTTCAGTTCTTGGTGTGTGTGAATCAGGCTGGAGTCAGGGAGACAGCAGCTCTCCTGCCAGCCCTCCCCTTCCCTCTTGTTAAGATGCAATTTCTTTAATGAGGAAAACCTCTTGAGTAGGAACATCACCTTTCTTGAAGGCTTGTCCTGACAAGGCAGTTCAAGCCGACAGAGTCGCATATCAACTTCAGCAAATATCAGTCACTCATTACAGAGACTCTTCTCCCCCCCACCCCCCAGCAACACCCCTCATTCCCAGACAAGGGAATGAATCACACTTCTGCTCTTGAATACATCATGACAAGTCATGGTTCTAATGAGAGAGGGCCATTCATTCTGGGTGGAAAGTTCCCTGTGTCGACTCAGAAATGTTATTAATTAAAGAGAGCTACCTGAAGCAAAAGATGAAAGGAGCACCAGACCTGCCAAGCTAAAATATGAGTGGGGATACAGCCTCGTTAGACACACGGTCCTCAGGCCTCTGCATGCTCAGTGGGAGGATTCCTTTAGCCTGTTGCAAGAAGCCATAGTCCAACTTTAACAGCTCCAGAGATGGATTCAGATACCAATGGATCTGCTTTAGTGCTCGGACCTCATTCTGCACCTAGGTTGGAACTGTCACTAGTCATTAAGCAAATAGCATTGATGTAGCATTGGGTGGCGAGGGTGACGTGCCTCTGAAGGGGCTGAGGGAGCTGCTGACTGCAGGAGACGGGCTTAGTGGAAAAGAGGGTACTTAGTATCTGCCAGAGTTGAGCCCTTGTAATATAAGCTCTTTAGTGTAGTTTATCTGTGCTGAAATGTCAAATTGCTTTCCTCTGTGTGCGGAACCAGTTTGTGGGCTCTTAAACACAATGTGAATTAATCTTGGCAACGAAAGAGGCATTTTTACCATGTGTTCATAGATAAAGAGTTGAAATACAGTGAGGTTAAGTGATATGCCTGTGGCTGTGCAGGCAGGCAGAGGCAGAGCTGAAGTCTTATGTCCCAGATCTCAGACCTGCACCATAATAATGTCAGAAGCATCAGTTAATCCTTCTCCTTCCAGATTTGGATTGTTCTGTAAATGCACTGAGCATAGCTAAAAGTACATGTAGGCTTTGGTCTATATAACTCTGACATGAAGATGCTTGTATTGCACTTACTGCCGCTGATCAGAACCTGCTAATTTATGTCTTCACAGGAAACTACTGCTCAGAAGTTTTTTATTTTCTTAAATAAGTGTTAAAAGGCAAGTACTCTCTAATATAGTGATAAACTGTAGTGAAGTGTCTCAAAATGTTTATAGCCCTTGGTGTTCTTCTTCGGTTGGATATTAGTAAATTCTAAGCAGTAAATTATACCATTGCTTAATTTTGTCTTACTGTTTTAATTCTTTCCTTGCAAGTTACGCAGGCTGGGGAGGATGCTTGTCTTCTCAGACCAGCTCCAAATGTGGTAATGGGTTGCTCTTTCCAGACTTCTGTTCTGGACATTTTTGAGATCAGAATGGAAAAGAATTGTTGGTGTTAGTGTCCTCTGTATGTGCTGTTCTTTATCACAGGACCAGGAAGGGGTTGGTAGACTCTGCCTTGGAGAGAAATTTCAGATGGCCCCTGACTGGAGTGAGTGGGAACATTTGGGTAGTCATGAGGAAAGGTGGGCTGTCTGTGTGGCACCAAGGCAAGAGGTATGTTCAGAATTGAGAGTAATAGGAAAGATCTGGTAATTGAAAGTTAATAAAATAATTCCTTTCCAACTAAGATCTTTGGATTAGCTTGGTGGTGTTTTTTTAGTGGGATCATTTTGCTGAACAAGCTTATGCTGTATCTCTTCACACAGTTACATTGGCTGAACAAAGAGTGTGGTGTGAACTACAGCGAAGGGATGGGACTGAGTATCCAGGGTCAGGAACCTTTTGAGTCAGCTTTGCTGATGGAGTTGTTCATGTAATTACATCCTAAAGTGCTTTGCCAGAGCTAAGCAAGGGAGCCTTGTGAGCACTTACAGGGAATAGCACTGACCCCATTCACTTCTGCGACCCTGCAGTCCAGCTTTTTGTTTTTAAAGAAAATGATATCACTTATGCAAAAAAAATTTGGATTTTAAGATTCCCCTTCCTGCTCTTCTGTACATTCTTATTTAAAATGAATATACCAGGCTTGACTTCTGTTATCCTTATGTACCAGTTACCCTGGCTGTCTCCTGTTCTTATCTTTATTTGAAATTGGTTGCTTGGGTTTCTGCAAGTTACATTGTCCTAGATGTCTGGGAGTGCCTTTGGGTTAAGCTTTAGATATTAAATCTTTGCATAGGGATCATCATGCAATGGACTGTCACCTTCAGGTCTGATCCTTATCTGGCACATCATAGCAAAGACATTTGTCATAGTCAGGGCTATAGTGGCTACAGATTTATTGAGCTGTGGTGCCCAGTGCACTCTGGGGAGCAGGACTCTTCTGCCTGGGAATTAAGACCAAAGAAGTTGGAAGCACCGTGAAAGATGCTGGAGAAACTTACAAATAAACTTGCAGTGTAGGGGAGAATGAAATAGGCATTGTATCATGTGCTTTATTTCCAGCACTGAATCATTGGGATGGAGTAGTAAGTGGAGAAGGTAGATTTTCCACCCCTGGGTAACTTAACTCAAGCTGTTTGAAAACAGTCAGACTGAATTGGATGTAAATCGATGATCTCAATGTCATCTGCTCATTGAGTAGGGAGCCATGATTCCCTCTGCACCAGGAATCACTAGGGTGAATTCTATGTCCAGCATTTTAGTGAATTCAGGCAAAATGGTTTCAAAATCAATGGATGTATAATGGGTACGTGATAAAAAACACACCCTAGCGTCTGTCTGTATGAGATCCCTCTAATAGCAGTTCATGATTGTGGTGGTTATGTGCCCCAGATTCCTTGGGGAATTGAAAAGTTGGTTGGCTTGGGACTGCAGAGGACAATCACTTGAGGACTGTTTGCTGTGTGAATTTTGTTTGTGGCATATGTGAAAAACAGGATTAGTTCCACAAAGTGTTCACTTTCTCTTAAAACAGCTTAATTTTTCTAGTGTTAGACAGCCATAGTGTTTCATGCTGGGTCTGAAGTGTCAGCTGTCTTCTTTTGGATCCCAGCTCTTCTTACTTTGCAGCTGAAGCTGAAGTTGTGTGTTGGCACCAATGCTACCTTCTCAGTGGCTTGGCTGGGAGAGATCTGCTTATGGCTCCTCTGCCTGGAGAGCTCTGCTTCAGGCTGCCAGCCTGGGAGCAGCATCCTTCCTTTTTCACTTGCTCTGCTGTGTGAGTCTATAGCTTTCTTGAAGATGTTTTATTTTGTTTGGATGTTCTTTCCTTTTGGGAGCCATTTTCCTGGATGGGTTCAGTCTCGTTCCTCCTGAGGCTCCTGGCTGGCAAAGACCTACTGGGCCATCTTGAGGTCATCCCTGGTATTTTCCCTCCAGCATATTCTCATGTGCCTTGTCCAGTGACACCGTATCCTCAGGAGTGGATGACCAGGTGCATGCAGGACTTGGGAGGACACCAGAGCTGCAGACTCACTTTTTGAGCTGAGTCCATTTCATGTTGGAGTCACCTTTTCCAGTGTTTGGCCCAGGTGCTGCCGTCAGCAGCCTGGCACCCCAAACGCAGTGTCATGTGCTCAGACATTGATGTGAACCAGGTATTAGCACTGATGTGAGGCATATGGCAGTGGTAGTAGAAGAAAGCAGAATAGAGAAGTCTGTGGGAAGAAGACAGAGGAAGCAGGGTGATGTCCTGGCAGCGTCCCAGAAGCTCATCCTGCCCAGGACTTCATCCTGCCTTGGTCCTACCAGCTTTGCCTCTCTTGGAGCATGGGTTTCTCCTCCTCTCTGCCTGTGTCCTACGCCCTGGGACACCCTTCGTTTTTCCTCCATAGGTGCCTCTTGGTCATCTCTAATTCCTTGCTTCGGTTTTTCCACCTGAATGTTGAACCAAGTTTCAGTGTTGACTGTCAGCCAGCATGCCCAAGGTGCCTGGGCACCAACTGAGTTCAGTTCCTCATCCCTGCCTGGAGTCACATCTGTCCCTCCAAAGCGGGTGGATGGAGTAGGCTGGTGGGAGGTTGCCAAGACCTCTCCTCCAGCTCACAATGCTCCTAGCTCTAAAGAGAACTTTTACATTTTATGGACCATTTAGCTTCCCAATGGTGATCCTAATTCTTCACAGCATGTATATGCCATTTCTTGGTTACTAAAAGGCCCTCTGAGAAGGAGCTGCCCTCTGAGTCAGAGCTCTTCCATGCAGTTAATTGTAGGAAGGTTTTCCTTAGACTGTGAGGCTTAATATTTCTAAACTCTCTCTATGCTAAGAGGGTGAATTAATACCCAGGTTTCCCCATGGCTGCAGAGACTGGCCCTTGTGCACCATCAGTAAGCAGGCGCGGGAAGAGCACTTACACTGGGAGTAGTTCAGACTTGGAATTGTTGGAAGGAAGTCCACTTGGTTTCTGCACAAAGCTCAAGAGGGCTTTAAAGGTTTCCTGGCCAAGTGTCTCAGTCTTTCATCTCTATATCCTTATTTCATGTGACACTTCAGGTGCCAAAGGAGCCTCCATTCCTTGGGGGCCCAAGCAAGCACCATGTTTACTGGAAAAGGAGTGATTACCTTAGACTGACTGACAAGTCAGCCGAACAATGGATGGATGGACTGGAGGTGGTTCAAGCAGGGAAGTTCTTTGTCAAGTCACTGTGCTCTGTATGAGAAAACAGAGGCAGCAAGCCATTAGACTGTGTATTTCAGGTGTGAGGAAGCTGCTGAGGTCCCCTGGCATTGTGAAATGCCAAGTGAAATGTTACTGCCATGCGGAGCACAGCAGTGTGTTGGAATTAATGAGTCTGGTGTAGGAAGAGCTCATGTGAACAGTCTGGAGGGTTAATGTGTGAGGGTGATAGACTTAGGCAGGGGTTTGTCATCAGGATTGCTGTGTTTGGGAAGCACGTTCTAATGGCAAGACCACATGAAAAGAAATTGGGACTTGCAAGGAGAGTACTAAAAGTCATCAATTGCCTAAGCTGTTTTGCGTTTGCTGCAGGCCTGAAGCAAATTGCTGGCTTAAGGGGCTCTAAGCACCTGGGTCTTGCACTGGATTTACAGGTAAGGTGAAATTGAGAAGAGGCTAAGTAATTAATTCCTCTTCCTGTGACCAGGATGGGAGATGATTCTGACTTGCCACTTCTCCTCAGAAGTTGCTTTAGAAGCTGGTAAGGACTCTGGTTGTGAAACCTAGGAAGCAAAGAGGATCCCTGGGTGCCTGACAATTCCTTTTCTCTCTTGGTTCTTTCTTGCAGGCAGCCTCAGGCTGCCTGTCTCTTTGTTAAGAGAGTGACAGCAATGTGACACCGTGAAAATAATTACTAACAAATCACGGTGGTGACTGCAAACAGCTCGCTGTCTTCAGAGGCATGTCAGGGAGCATTAGAGCAGGGCCGTGGGAGCGGCAGAGCGGCTAGGGGCTCTTTCTCTGCTCTAGGCTGGGGGAAGATCTTCGGAGACCTTTGGTGCCTGCCACCCCCACATCATTCCTTCCTTGTTGGCTCTGTCTTCCCGCCCTTCCCTGCCTTTGCCATCAATAATTAAGCCCATTAATTGCACAGTGAGTTTTAAAAAGTTGCTAATGGTAAGACAGGGCTTCTGCTTTCCCTGGATTCAGCAACCAGACACAGAAAAATTTAAAAATTCTGGAGAGGTGTCATGGGCAGAAGCACATCCAAGCTGTGTTTTTCATCTTGCAGCTCTCATGTGTTGCCCTGGGCATTAATGTTTATTAGCAGCATGCCCCTAGGAATTCATGGGCTGCTGGTACAGTTGGAGAATGGCCCATGTCCTTGTCCTCAGGAGCCTTCAGTCTTGGTGAATCTGAGAAATGTTTATATTTGTGCAGAGCATCACAGCAAATGTGCAGTTACTTGGCATGTCCAGCAAAAACAGTAGGCAGAAGAAAGAGGATGTTCCAAGATTCAGTAGAGAAGGTTCTGTGTGACTGAAGCTGCAGGTGAAAACGATCCTTTAGGGAATGAGGAGTGAACAGGTCACGTGTGAGGAAGGTGGCTGGTATCAAACAGAGCAGCTGGGGGAGTTTCTGCGGGGATGAGCCCCTGTGGCTTTGTTGGAGCGGGGACCCTTCTGCAGGTCTGCATAATCTGAAGGAAGCTCCTAAAACCTCTCGTTATATTGATTATAAAGCTCCCTCCAAAGGATGGGTCTAGCAGAGATACTGATAGGAAAATGGAAGGCAGCTGCTGGCTGAAGCATCCTTCAGCAGCATTGATAATCAAACCCCTGGGCAAGCTTTGAGAGGGGAGCCCTGCCTCCCCTCTCCTCCTTGTTCCTGGCGGTATTTCATGCACCAGTTTGAGAACAAGCCGTGCAGTTTGGAAGGGCTGTAAGGGGAGGCAGAATGTGTGGATGGAAGCCTGCTCCCAGACGCCTGCTCTACTGTGCAGCCTTCATTCCCATTCCTTTAGTTACTAAAGTGATTTTCCTGACTGTCACATCTGTAAATAATGTTGCTGGCGTATCAAGCTGGATGCAGAGTGGCGATGGATGGGGGAGGGCTGGCGCTGAGGGTGGCCGTAACAGCCCCTCTCCCCGACTCATACAATATTTATGCAGGGCTGGGAGTCAGCGGCACTGACCTCTGGGTCGTGCTGTTAAACAGCTCCCGCAGCCCCTGCATCCTAATTGCTGCACTTGTCCTTTGCTCTGGAGGATTCGCTGCTCCTTCTCTCTGGTGAAGCAAATACTAATGGCATCTTGTGCTTGGAGGTGGGAGCAGTCTCTTCCCTATGAGGAAAAGACAAACTTGTTTTCCCCTGTGCGTGCATAATTTGCACAGAAACCTGTGCTCAGACCCTGCTACCCAATGTGCTGGTCTCCCCAGTGCTGGCAGCATGAGAGCCCATGAAGCTGCTGTGCGTACAGTTTTGGGTTGTGCATCATCAGAGGGCACAGAAAGGCGGTGTCCTGGGGTGACTTTATGATACTGGTATCCCCAATCGTCTGGTTTATGTTATATATTAAGTTCTGCACCTTTAAGACTGGCTTTGAGAGCAAGAGAGGGGGAAGAAGAAGCGCACAGTATGTTAAGGAAAACATCACTCCCCCACATCCCGGCTCTGGACTGTGGTGTCTGCAGCACGGACAGACAGCGGGACAGAGCTTCTCTCTGGCTTTTAGTTAGTTTTAGCTAGCTGAGGCAGAGGAGTTCCTTGGACCTTTGTTTTTTCCCTTTTTCTTGGATCTGTGCAAGCCTGCTCTGGACTGAACACCCAGCCTAACCCCGGGAGCTCACGCCTGTGGCCCACCGGGGCCTGGGCCTCGGCACTTTCCAGCGCCGGAGGAACTGATAAGAACCTGAGTGAGCCGAGCTACACCACATGAAAAGGACTTTTCTTCCTAGATTTGCCATCCCATCGAACAGCAAGAGGTTTTATTATTTAATATTACTCAATTTCTGTTAAATAAACAGCTTTTTCCACTTCTCTCCACGGAATTTTTTTTATTTATTTTTTTTTTCCCTTTCCCAGAGCAGTTAGTGGGGAGGGGCATTTCTCATTTGGAGTTTTCCTTCCTGATTTGCCCTAAACTAGGACAGGCGATTTACCCCATCTCACTGGCTTCTATTAGGATTTCTCTCTTCCTTTTGGTGGGGAGTGGGAAGAAGGAGCAATATCAGAAGTCAGTTGAGAGAGTAGAACTGGGTGATGTGGTGCCAGAAGAAGACAGAGATGATGCCAGGAAAGAAGAGGGCTTCAGACAGGGTCACAAAACAGAATGGCATCTTTTCTTGTAGATAAATTGTCTACTTCAGTGAGTGTAAAGAGAGGTGATGCAGAAGGCTGGAGACTCCCTCTGGACAAGGGGCTCTTCCCCTTGCAAGTGGTACAACCACAACTATGGCTGAATGTGGAGACAGACCTGGCAGACAGGGGTTTTCAGCTGATTTGAGTAGTTCAAGAAAGCCCAAAAGACAAAACTTTTGATTGCTAGAGCTGCCATGGTTTTCCTCCATGCCTTCTGGCCAGAATCTGTCCTGCTTGGGGCTTCCGTTGGTTCTTTCTTGCAGGCCTGAAGCAAATTGCTGGCTTAAGGGGCTCTAAGCAGGTGTCTGCAAGTCCAGTGACCTGACTGACCACCCACGTCCCTTATCCTGCCTTCCTGGGTTGGCAGATCCCCTCTGACTGGAAAAGTGCTGTTTAGACTGGAGACTAATGGCCTTTAAGTGACATGATTGTATTATCTTAAGCGTCTATAGGCTTTACCATTAGGCACTAAACAGTTTATGACTCATAGCAGAGAAGCCCTTGTCCTGAAGAGTTTATATGCTAAATGGTCTGGACAGGCAAGGCTTGGAAGAGGCAAGATTTCCTCTTGCCTGTCGGAGAGCAGATCTAGAGAAGGCCTGCGACAGGACATGTCTTCTTAGTTTAGAGTAGCACCTTATCTCCAGGTCTTGCCTGTTCAGGTTTCCTGGAGAGAAATACTTCTGCAATGGGATTTGTACAGTGGGAGGAGAATCATATTTAATTTTAGCTTACTTTTTGAGCATGTTTTGGTTTTGAGGGGGCTTAGACATGATGTGTTGTGGGTGCATCCATTTCATCAGTTATATTCCCTTACTCAGTGCGTAATTGCAGTGTTCTGCAGCAGGAGTTTGCTTCCTCTTAAAGCAGCTAGTATGCAGAGAGCCATGCGATTACTAAATTAGTGTATGAAAGACTTATTAAGAGACTGTACAGACAGAGAAAGGACACATGCTCTGTGTAATCAGGCTCTGCTGGAGCATGATTCACAGAATAATTCAAATAGAGATCTCTAATCCAGCCACCTGTTCCAAGCAGAGCTAACTTCAAACTTAGATTGGGTTGCTCTGAGTTCTCTCCAGATGAGTTTGAATGTCTCCAGGGGAGGAGATTTTGCTACCAATCTGTTCCAGTGCTTTATTACCTGCATGGTGAAGAGTTTTTTCTGGTGACAAATAGGACATTCACCTGCTGCAGCAGTGATCATGATGCATGACTTTCACTGAGAACATAGTATTCAATTTTGTACACTCCTCTTCATAAGATGCTGTATGATGTCATGTTTAGTAAGCAGACGGACTCTCACACCAAGTTTATGTGTAAAAATCAGTTGTAGGGGTTTTTCATAGGGTCAAGTTCCCAAGGCTGGGGAGGCAACCTCAGCCTCAGTGACTTGGCAGTTTCTCTTTTCTTGGGAGCAGTGTCATGCATTTCTGATGTCAAAGGGAAGTCCACCTAGTTGTTCTCCATGTCTGGAAGGGATGGTGAGAGCATTTGCTCTACCCCTCCACCAATCTGGAGTAGTGCAAATCTTCAGCCTGCTGCACTTCTGATCTCAGCTGAACCATGGAGTCAGCAAGCTCTGGTTTCCTGCATGGATATTAAGTACTTATTTAAAAATCAAGAAGCTCAATTCTCATTCTACTATCCCTGGCTGTTGACAAACTCCAGGTAAAGTTACTCTAGATTTACTCCCACATGCCTAGCAGCAGAATCAGGCCCAGTAAATAGAGCTATGAATCTTTTTAAGAGAAGCTGTTAAGAAGTAGCACATAGATTTATTGTAGCATCATGTGTGTGCAATTGTTGATGAACATCTTCTGTTGGGGGCTGTATACCTGCTGTGTTACAGCCTTGCTTTTAATGTTGAGATAGCATCTCTGCCAGCATCTTGCTGATGCACAGACAGATACCCATAAATGGGCCAGATCTCACTTTGTGTTAAATGCCTTCATGTTTCATTAAGGTTGATGGCAGTGGAAGGCACACAGTGCTTTGCAGGATGAGCGAGTCACGATGAGCCACTTGCCCTATGTGCTTTTTGTGACAGAATAATGTCCCTAGTGTATACGTTGCTCTGGCTACAAAAGGCTAACACCCTTTTCCATTCACTGGCTAGCCCCTTGGAAAGCAAGGGTCTTGAGGTTCTCTCAAATTTCTTTGTACCCAGCAAAAATTTGGAGACTAGGGATCACACTGTTAGCATGTGATGGGTGTTCAGATATTTCAGCCAATGCTGCTATGAGTCCCAAGTGGTAAGGCTTGGAGTTTGCCTTTTAGGATTCCTAGACAGGAATTTGTCTAGTAGAGAGAGAATACAGCTCTGTCCAGAATTGGCATCACAGAAAAAGAAGATCTGAAAGTGCCAGGTATTAGCCTTGCTGCTTAGCCTGTGTTTTTAGCCTCATTACACTAATCCAATTAAAGATTGACAGGAAAAGAACGCACACTCCAGTGAAAGGGTTTGTGTGGCAACTGCTTTCCTTCCTGAGCATCTGGAGTGGCCTAAGTTATGTTGTGCATCACCACACCTCCTCGGGCCCTGCAGACCCACTGGTGCCTCCATGTGCCGTGGTGTGTGCTCTTCTCCTGCATCGTGTCTCTCTTATTACTAATGGAGCATGGATGCATTTTAGCTGCTGGTCAGCCCTCATTAATATCCAGAGATGACAGGTTGACATTTGTAAAGAAGACTTGCATTGACCTTCATGTTGTGCATCGGTGCGGTTGCCATACAGTGCCCTGTGCTGGATGCTTCTCCCTGTGCTGCCTCGGGAATGCATTTGTGTTAGCAAAGGGACAGACTGCTCTGTAACCCTTTACTGCTGTCAGGAATGCAGGCAGTGTGTCTGGATGTCTCTGCACCCCTCTACCCATTCCAGGTTTCTGTAGAACCTCTGTCCGTCTGTCTGTTCATCCATCCCATCCATCCATCCACCCATCCATCCACCCATTCGTCCCAGTGAACAGGACTGGAGGGTGTTTGGGTTGCACTTGTGGCTCCTTGTGCAGGTTTGTTATTTGGGTACTGGGGCCTTAATGGAAGACAGCTTTATGCCAACAGCAATGACCCATCTTCTTCCTTTTCCTGGCTCTTGTCTGGGGAAGCAGCAGAAGAAAAGGCTGTGCTGCCCAGGCATCCTGAATGCTGTCAGTTGCCTGTCTCTCCCCCAGCCCATACCATCCTGGCTTGAGGACTGCTGCAGCCTGCTCAACAATGACATTTATTAACAGTGGGGGCTTTGAAAAAAGGCAGGCTTCTCCTGCAAAGGCTTCTTGCTGTAACTCTGTCTCCTCTCACCAGCCCGTCTGAGGCAATGGCTGCTGGTGTTGAAATTCATTAGTGTTACCTGACAGGCGATGGAGGCTTGCTCTGTCTGTTCCCACTTCCCTGCTCTCATGTCCCTGCTTCATACATGCTGATATTTAAAGGTGATATGTGGCTCATAGGCTTGTTGCACTGTGACAAGTCTGGGGGTGGTTGAGAGAACTGAGAGGGTGGAAGGAAAGCAAAGAGGGAGGGAGATGGGACCTGTCTCAGGGTTTCTGTGAAAGCCCAGGGCTCTCCAGATATACTGTCTTTCCACAGCTTCTGCTTGTGAATTTAAAGTACAGGCACGCAGGTATGGTTTGTCCTGCACTGATGGGAGGCAGAGAGAGATGGCACTGTGTGTGCTTGGTTAGAGTGGGGTGCAGCCACCTGGCAAGGGCTTATCTGGTAGAAAGCAAGAGCAGGTGGGTTCCTCTGGCCTCTTGGCTGGTCTGTGAGGCCGAGAAGTGTGTGAGTGGAGAGCCAGAGGTTTGCCAGGGGGTTTGTCCTTCATATTGGACAGAAGCCTGTTTGCACCGAGTGGCAAAGTACTGAGGAGTAGACACCTCCCTGCCAAAGCTTTCGGTTATACAGGAAAGTTGTCCCAGTCTAACCTCAATTACTGGGATGAGAGAGTTGGGATTTGGGGATTTTTGTGGAGGTGTATGTCAGCATGCTTCAGATTTTGTAGGCTGTGGTGTGCCTGGGTCACTCTACTGTGCGTGGGTGCTGTGACATCCCCCTGACAGAGGCCTCCTGGTGTCGCACTGTGGTTTCAGCGGCCTGTAGCTGCCTCTTTGGGAGGGTACGGATCTACCTAAACTGCTTTGAATTCCTAGCCTGGCCCTATCTCATGTAAGTACAGGTTATGTGCAGACACAGGCAGCTTTGCCTGTTGCAGTGCCATTTCTTAGCTAAATCAGTTCAGGTGTCTTAGCATAAATGGTATTCCCTTGCTAGCTTGTGCTGTTGGGAGAGGACACATAAGCTTTCCTCTTGGATGGGCAGACATGCTGTTCGACATCAAAACAGAGCAGCACCTCTGAGCTGTGTGGTCCAGGGTGTTGACCAGCCTTGCTTTGAGACAGCTCCTCTCTTTCATCAGGGTGCATGCTGTTGTGTGCTTCAGCATCCAGGCAGCTTCCTATTTCAGTGAAGGATTTCCAGGGCAGTAGCCTGCCAGTGCTCTCCTTTGCAGCCCAATGCACAAGTATTGGCCAGGACACAATAAAAATATTCTGCATCTCTTACAATGCAAGGTCTCCACAGAATGAATTTTTTTGGAAGGCTAAGATCAGGTTTATAAACCCCAAGATTTAATGTACCTTTATCTTCCCAGAGAGGAACTTGTTTTTTTAACTGCCTTGATATCAATACACCCTGTGTGTAGCAAGTGGCCCAATTTCTTTGTCTCCTGACATCCTGAACCCAGAAGCAGATGGACGTTAACCAGCTCTGATTAGTTGGGAGAATCAAGCATTAATTTTTTATACGCCAGAACCACCTGAGTGACGGAAATCAATTATGGCTGCCCCTCCCCCTTCCATATTAATGTGTTGGCTCTGAGCGGAGATGGAGGGACCTGTTGAAACGAGAAACCCCTATTTCTTCGTTTGACCCTCTAGATAATTAGGGTTAAATTGATATGCTATCACACTGGTGACACATTTTATCTGCCTCTGTTTGTACAAGAGGATACAATAGTGGAGGAAGGACCAATTTGTGCCCTGCTTTAGCTAACCAGACTGAGATAAAAGGTGTCACTAGTATGATAACGTTCTTGCCTTATGCTCTTTTATTGTTGCTCAATTTGCCTTTTTTTTTTTTTAATCCTGTTCTTTTTCTTTCAGTACCCTTGGTCATATTTTAACTCCATGCCGTCGCATAATGACGCCCTGCTAAATGTGTGTGGAGATAGGCAACTCTGGCTGACAGCCTTCCCTGATAACCGAATTCCAGCCCATCCATCACTAGGCTGCTCTCCTTAACTTAAGGAAAGTGATAACTAAAGCAAGGCCGTTTATCACCGCCGAGCTGTGCGCTTCTTGCTGCCTTGGAGAGAACTGGCTTCAACAGCAGAAATGCAGCCATGTCACCTCACCTCCTATTTGCATCCTGTTCATCTCCAGGCTCCATTTACTCTGCAGGGTGGTGAAGCAGGGCTGGATGGAAATCTGAGCCTGGGGTGGTGAAAGCTCTCGGAAAATGGTGCAGAGTTGCCACTGCTGACCACAGTCTAAGAAGGACTTAGACTTGCTTAGCTGGTAAAGGAGGGTGTGCTTCCTGATGTCACTGGCTCTTCTGCCCAAAGGTGATCTGTATTTTGGGAGCAGGCAGAAGTTATGTGCTCCCATCTCTGCTTCTGCACAAAAAGAGCTGCATTGGAGGCTGGAAAATCCCACAGCCATTTTCAAGTTTCTCTATACTGAATGCATTTTGGCTGATGGGGTGGTTTTTGAAAACCAGCTTCCTTCCTGAGTTGTGAGATCTTTGGTGTTTGGGAAGCCAGTTAGACCTCATTCAAAAACTAGAAGGATCATGGGATGTTGAATTCAGCAAAGTACGCCATTATTTCTCCCTTACCTGAGGGAAGGCCAAATTCTGAGCTATCTGCTGAAGCAAGTTTGGGTCTGGCAAGAGCAAGAAGCTGTACTGAGCATAAAAGCTTATTTATCAAATAAGTGAATGCTCAAGTGAATGGTTTCTCTCAAAAGTAGACATACTTCCTTACAGGCCATGGTACTTCTGTTCCCCAGGACAGCCACAGATATGCCTTATTCAGTCCAGTCTGGAAAAGATGATAGAGAAACTCTTGCCTGGTCACCCAGCTGAAGAGTGGGGGGGACCACTGCAGGTGGCAGTCTTGGAGCTGGGGAAAAGATTTTGCAGGGGTATTTTCCTCCCCGTAGTTAGCAGGAACCTGGGTGCTGTGCAGCGAAAGCCCCTGGTTCCCTGTGCCAGGGGAGTGCTGCATGTTCAGATTAGACCAGACCCATTCAGCAATCCTTTGCTAATCCTTGCTCAGTGGCTGTGACTCCAGTGGCCTGGAGCCTCCAGGCCTGCATCTTCCAGCTCAGGGATAGACTTTCCTTTTGGTCTGTGCTGCTGGCAGCCTGCCCAGGTTATAACGTGAGTGTTGGTCTCCTGGTGCTTGAAAAACTTGAAGCCCCACTGCTGCTGACAAGAAACGAGGGGAGCACAAGCTTGGAGGGGGAGGGGGAATGTCCTGAGGTCACACAGCTTCACAGGCAGTTTCTGGGGTTGTTACTTGTTTGCAAAAATGCGTCATTTATTTAGTTGACATATTTATTTGGAGCATTTATTTTCTCCAATTAAAGACCCACTGTCCAGCGCCCAGGGCACACTGCCATCAGTCTCAGGGTGAAAATAGAACCAGACTGTCCAGTTTGCTGGGCCTTTTGGTCCCACAGGGATGGCAGTGCTTTAGATGTCATTCGTTGCACTGGGTGGTTTGCTGTCAATTCCTGTGGCTAACAAGAGCAATGAAGCTCTCACTTCTTCTGGGCCCCATCCAGATGTTAGGTAAACTGATAATTTTTCTTCTAACTAGACCTAGGCTGAGACCTGTCTTAATGAAAGCCTCTTGGGTTTGGAGGAGAAACTAATTTTTTGTAACATACTTTTTATAACACACCTTCTGTTAGTATCATCCTCTCTAGATAAATGTGAGCAGACTGAAAGAGGTTCAGCTAACCAAGTGCCTTATTTAGACCAGTTGTTTGTTTTAGATACTTCCTTTTCATGTGATCTTTCTTGAAAAGCAGCTTTCCTGGAGAGTTTTCTCAGCATGCTGCTTGGGGCTGGTCAGGTCTGTTCAACTAAAGGATGTCATGGACATCTGTGTAATGGCTGTAAAATGCATGGGCCAGGTTACTGTTTATGTGGCAGTGTGCAATTGTGAGGAGTGACTCCAGGTGCTTTATTTCTGCATGATGGCATCAGATGAGCTGTGCCCAGGGATGGGACTGTGCTGTCAACTTGCACTACTTGCCCTGTGAATCACTGTGGCCTTGCTCCTTGCAAGCTCGTTCTTTTGACAGCCTTCCAGCTTTCAAAGAGATTCCTCTGGATATTCTTACACAAATGTGTTTGTATGACTTAAATGATTGGTCCTAAATCGTCACATGTACATCTTCTCAGGATCAGGCATTTGACTTTGGCATATGAAATCTATTACTTTCTCAGCCCTGCTTAGAAAACCTGTTTATTTCTCCACATAGAAATGGAGAAGTCACCAAGACCAGACTTCTCTGCTACGGCACTACCATGGGTCTCACATTATCTGCAAGTACATTATCTGTGTTGCTCCTTCATCTCGTTACTTGGGGAAATGTCTGGAGATGCTTCCCTGTTCACCAAAGGGTTTAGAGCTGGGCTGAGCATTCAGGTACTTCCTGGGATACTGATGGTGCACCTTTGGGTGTTTACCTTGTATCCACTTCTCACCAGAGCTTGTTCCTGTATTTCAGTCTTGAGTATGAAAACTAGTCTGGACTATTCACTTTTTCCTCTGTGGAGAGCAGAAGACTTTGCCCTGGACATAGTGATCTGCGTTTGGATGTTTGAGCTGATGCTGGCACTTATAGCTCTTCCTCCTACCCTACAATCTCCTCCTACAACCCCCATGTGCCTGAGGAAGCTGGGAGATTCCCCACCCTCTCTGTTTGCAAAAGCTGATTTCTGGGGTTGTGACTTTTAACATGCACAAACAGCGCTAATTTAGTCATTTATTTAGTTGACATATTTATTTGGGATGTTCCTTTGCTTCACTTAAAGATCCTGTGGCCAGTGCCCCAGGCATGCTCAGCAGTATGTGAATGAACAAGATCCATCAATTACCCTTGATCAGATCAAAGTGGCCAGGAAATACTCACATAACTCATGTCCCTGCACAGGCTTGGCTGGAGACACACATTTTGCGACTCAGCATCCCCGGCTGAGGACCACATCCTTGCTCCCCTGCAAACACATAGGGATCAGCACAGTGTAGGAGAAGCAGCTTTCCTGAGGTGCTGCTGTCCCTTCAGGCAATCTGCCTGCCTTACTGGTGCTGTTTTGTTTGAGCCCTATTCCATCAGCTTGCTGTAGGAAGGGAGAGGATCAATATGTGTGCTTGCAGCTCTGGCTGCTGTGCTCACATCCCAAGTGAGACGGCGTGCACCACCTCGTATCTTCAGAGTTGTCTGCTCTCTTCTTCCAAGCATCTGCTTGGAAAAGAGCCTCTACTTTATTGGCCCTAGAGCATTTCTATCAAAAAAATGAATGCTGTGGTGCCTCCTTCCCTCCTTCATATCTCTTCTGATGTTTTAACCATAAAGGCCAAATGGAGAAGCACCATGGCATGACAGGTGAATGGTCAGTCCTTCATACAGTCTGGCCTGTAGGCTGCTGGCAGAGCAGGATGGTTTTTCAGGGATTTGTGATGGGTTTGCTTAGCTAAGGACAGCCTGGATACTCCAGTCGTGTTTGTGTGTTAGCCATTGTGGAGAAGAGCTGCGTGCTGCACTTGTACACAACTGTTCAAAATGTTTAGTCTAAAAGGTTTCAGCAGCCTCGATGTGCCTGGATGTATGTAAGTCTTAAGCCAAGCTGTACTCTCATGAGATTTTTTTGCCAAGAGCTATGGTGTTTCTGATGTGCAGCATGATGTTACAGCAGATTTGAGAGTCTTTTCCATCTCTGAACAAAATGCACTTAAGAAAACAGAGTTTGTGTTGTCAAGACACTGATTGAATCAAACTTGCTCTGTCTTCTCTCTTACAGGTTACCAGGACAATGCCAGTACTTAGGGCTGCCGGTTGCTGATTACTTCAAACAGTGGATTAATCTGAAAAAGGTACTTCTGTGCAAACTGCCATGGTCCCTATCTCCCTGTCTCCCTCCTCCCCTTGTCCTTCACTTTTCCTCTTTAAGGAGGTATCTAATAACTACTGCTGTTTTGCATTGAAATGAGTTATTTTCTCAGAAGCTGGGCTGAGCGAGTCCTCCAGCTCCCTATTGTATCTCCTCTAATAGAGTCTTACTGTACTTGATGGGATGTGTTCTGCAGCTGGGGAGAATCCCATTGTGGCAGGCACAGAGCAATGTCTCTGCATAATATTGGGACACTGTGAGACCCCTTTTCAGTGAAGGTTGTGTTGTCGCCAGTACTGCTGACTTTGTTTTGTTTTGCAGCCATATAAGGCTCCTTGGAGCATGGTCCCCATCAGATGAAATTCCAGTTAATAAATGTGGAAATACTCCAATATAAAAATCAGCATTTCTCTTTGTGGTGTGGGGAAAGGGAGCTGTCTCTGCAACATATCCAACTCAGAGATCAATGATCACTTTGCTAACCAAAATGCCTTGGACTGAATACTGTCTGGTGCTTTGTCTTTTGCTCCATGCCTTCACTGGGTGGTTAAGGAGCAGCATGCTGTGCATCCACAAGGACTCCTGGCACAGCTTCTTCATCTGCACAGAAAAATATGATGATGCCATAAGTCACAAACCAAAGTGGGAAGAAAACAACTCTGATTACAAGCACAAGCAGAGTGAGGGAGGAGGCTGCGGTCTGTGCACAAGAGAAATTGGGGTGGCCCTCCTGACTAAACCTTTAGATGAGTAAGATTCCCTTCCCCCATCCAATTTAGTGCTTTATTTGGGTTTCTATGCCTTTTCCTGGTAATTAAGGGTCTCAGTAAGCGGAATTTTCTTATAAACAGCTCGTTGTTCTTGTGGGCTTTTCTTTTGTTCTTTTTATTTATTTATTGTTTTAAATGGAAGTGTGAGTGACAGGCTGAGCGGCCGCAGAAGGACAATTTGCATGATCTGTTCCGT
Source organism: Parus major (assembly GCF_001522545.3). Taxonomy (NCBI): domain Eukaryota; kingdom Metazoa; phylum Chordata; class Aves; order Passeriformes; family Paridae; genus Parus; species Parus major. Next base: position 21,226,084 of record NC_031777.1, on the reverse strand, counting down.
CAAATAGGGTAGAACATGAACTTAACAAGGGATGCTGGCAGCACATTCCTGGATGAACTTGTCAAAGGGTCTTGTATTTCCCTGCTGTCAGAGCAAATCTTTTGGCTGATTGCTGGTCCTTGGTAAATGAAATCTGAAAGCACATTGGGGCATTCTGCAGTTCAGTGACCATTAATGATCGCCATTTGAAGTTCACTAAACTTCCGGTGAATGGATAGCAGCTATATAACCAGCAGGTTGATGGCTGCAGAATAATAATACTAAAAAAAAAAAAAAAATCTCTGTGTACTGTGATGTTTGCTAAGAAGTAGGTTGATCCAGCCATGCTCCTCCTCTGGGCCTTAGGATTAATGACTTACGGCACTCTCCCATAGTTCAAGGCTCCTGGATTTAGTGTGTTAGGAGGTGGGATTCATCATTATGTAGGTGTCCAGGAAAGTGTCTCTTCTTCAAGGTGAGCGTTCGTGTATTGCATGTCAGCAAGTACTAAGATACTAAGCTGAGGGCTTCTAAGCATCCATGAAGTCCCAAGCACAGAGCTAAAGGCAGGAGCAGGAGGGAAGTTGTTACAGTGAAATCCTCCCCTCTCCAGCTACCTGAAATGGTCACATGCTGAGCATGTAGGATGGGGGCATGTGGGCTGGGTTGTCCTCCTCTGCAGATGTGTTACTTGGAAAGTAAAGCTTCAGCCTCCTTCAGATTGTGCAGGAAAGGGGATGTGAGAGAGAACTGCTGATCTTCTTCCAACCCCTCTAGTCCCTTAAAAACAATGAAGTTTTTCTGACACTTTAATACCTGACATCCTCTGAACACAGAATGGTTCAAGGGACCCTGGTCACTTCATAGGAAGTAACCCATGTTGCTGAGAACAGGGACCTCTCCTGTCTTGTAGCTAAGAGCTGCTTCTCCTGGGACTTGCTCTTACCCTGGGGCGGTGATCTTTCTATGCCATGCACTGCTTTCAGGTGCTTGTGGGGCAGTTGCCTGTGTGTTTTCACGAGAGAGAATTTCCAGCCTAGATAACTAATTCTGTCCAAGCAGATGGACCCAGTGGAGACTCAGTCTCTATTGGATGAGCTCCCAGTGTGAGACAGATAAGAGTGGACAGGTAACTAGCCCCCCCATTCTTCCCTGCATAGCTCAGTTGGCCCTTTTTCCCCTCCCTCTGGCACATTCCTTACTTAGAAATACCTCCAAGGCTGAGTTTGCCTTTGACCTGATCCATGAAGTAAGTGGAGGTGTTGGAGGGTGGGTGGGGCTTGCTGTGTGAAACTGATGATTTCTAGGTCATGGATAATGCAGAGACATGAATGTTTCAGATCTCAAGAAAACAGGCATATATGACAGAGAGCAGTTTCCTGAAGGATGGCCCCACCTGCATCTGCTGTATCTTCTTTGAGTCTTTATGAGCAGTGATAACAAGAGGACCTTTCTGAATTACGGAGCTCCTGCTGCAACTACCAGGCAATGCTGAAGTAGTATTACACACAGACAAGTCTGTGTACCTATGTGTATTGCAGTAGTAACAAAATATGTTCCAGATTCTTCTGCCAATGCACACACAGCTTCAGGTCCTTTTTGTCTCTGTTTTTTATAATTTTTAAAAACCAGTCCTTGTCTGGACTCCCTCTGCCACAGCATGGGATGCTCCAGATCTCAGCAGATCTTCTTCTGCAGTGGTGAGAGAGTCTTTCTCAGAGTTCATTTGCCAATAAACTTCCCTTTTGACTGCTGTACTGCAGGAGCAGTTGAGGTGAGAATTTTGTGCCTGCAGGCAGCTTTCACAATTTCCAAGACCTGCCTCTCAGGCAAGCTGGAGAGAGAAATTGCCCCTAGTAGCTGTCACGCTTGCTTTGCCTCAGGCAAACTTGTTGGATTGATCTGGCCATTCAGGTGGTGGTGAGCTCCACATCTGACTGTTGCAATAGTGGCCATAGTGTCTTGGGATCAGTAAAAAACCCTTCTGTGAAGGAGACTGCAGAGGGGGAAGCTGCCTGTGCGCTTGACCATGTTTGCTGAAGTTTTACCTTGCCCTGTGCCCCCCCAGTCTGCTAATGCATCCCTTCTGTCAAGCCTGATCGGTGTTTGCTGACATTTTTAATGTCACTGAGCGATCTTGTATCTCTAGTGAACTGTCAGTGTAGAGCTGACTCGGGGCAGAGAGTTTATCATGTTCTTCACTTCGATTAGCTCAGCCTTGTGGGAGGGGAGCAGAAAGCAGAGGATGCTTTCTTTGAATTCTGCAACATTTCAGATATCCCCCTAAACCATCTCAACAGAGAGCCACCATCCCATCTGCCAGTTCTCCTTAGGTACCTATCATGTTGATCTGCAGAGGCCCCATGGGTTAGGACTGAGGTGCAGAACCTGAGCTACATCACTGGAGACGGATGCTCAAGGTAGAAATAACAGAGAGTGCTTCATGTCTGGAGAGAGGGGCACCAGCAGAGTAATGTGTACAGAAAGCAAGAGACCATGGGTCAAGATTTATGCAGAAAGGAAAGCTGCTGCAGCTAGCAAGCTACAGCCAAGCTGCTGCCCTGAGAGTATCCTCAGATAGTCTGGATAAATCCATTACTGCTTATTATAACACAAGGATCAGCTCTCATTTGTGGTCCCTCTGCTCTTTTAGGAGCCTCTGTGGTTCATTCTCCAGGTCCCACTAGACTTAGCAGCATGGTTGGTCCTGTGAGGAATCCTTACCTCTGGGGCTGGAACCAGTGCTGTGTTAGGCTGGGGACACAGTGCCTGCAATCACAGGGTGTCCAAGAATGGGAATGGGAAACCCAGCAGGCAGTAGTTGTCATCACCATTGGTCTGGGAGCATGTCACTGAAGGGAGAGTGGTTTAAAGGAGGAAGGAGGTGGAGGAAGAGGGGTGAAGATAGATTTTCTTACAATAAGCTTTTGCAAGAAAAAATGTTAGAAACACAATGAGGGTATCAAAATGGCCAGACCAAATATGTAACCCAGGTTATCTTTATGCCAGAGGCCAGTAGCCAGTGCTTGTGGGTGTGACAGGGAGAGGATGGCTTGAGTCAGCTTTCTCTGATTCCCAGCAATTGTCTCAAGAACTGAGAGCTGTCCCTGGACCACTGTATCTAGTACCTACTGTTTTTACCAGAAACTTGTACACCCTTTTCTGAATCTGCTCATGCCTTCAGTTTCTACAGCATCCTGCAGCAATGACTTTTGCTATTTAGTTATGCATCAATTATACTCTGTTTACTCATATATTGTGTGAAGATGCAGATCCCTTTGTTTCTTTTAAACTTATTGTCAGATCATTTTCTTGTACCTAGGTCTTGCATTGTGTGAAAGAACACATTTCTAGTTCTTCTTCATGGTGTTACTTTTGATTTGAGACCTCAGTCATATTCTTGCTCAATTGTCATTTCCAGCACAGCAAAACTTGTTGGAGGGCTCAAGGCACAAAGGCACTTGTGGTCTCTGTGACTCTATAACTGGCTTGTGGAAGTTATTCTTAACATGTGTACACTATCCTGATCTTCCATTAATTCTCTGGATGTTTTGCAGTTAAAAGATAAGAGGAATGTTTTATGTATCCACTAAGGGTTTGTTTTATTCCTTGTTTCTCAAATTATGTATATATTTTTATTTTTTTTAAAAAATAAGACAATCATCATACCCATCACAGAGCTGTCCCTTTCTCCACACAGCAATCCTGGTGTCTTTGACCATCTTTGATTTCTGTTCAGAGGGTGCAGCATGTCTTTAGGTACAGTAATAGTGACTGCTTTAGGAGTGACAGAAAACTGGTTTTAGTTTGACATCCTTCTGAAATTCAGGGGAGTTTTTATGAAAGGCAAGAGTAGAATGATGTGTGTGAAGGAATGCAGCTTTCCTTCTCTGGGCATGATGAAACAGGGTTGACAGAGCTTTGGGGAGCACAATGCTGGGGTGCTGTGGCTGTACACAGAGCTAGCCTTTCCCAGGGCCAGCCTTTATTGATCTGTAGATATTCCTGTTTGGAAGCAAACTGTTAATATACATTCACATATGTTTTAAGGTCACCTACTTGCATTGTGAAATCTGTCAGAGGAAGCATGTAATAGGATGTTTTTGTTAATATTTGGCTACTAGAAATAAACACATCTTAAACAAACAAAGATTTGCTAACAGCTTTCTGTCTCTCCTCTGAATTAACAATTCCTTCTGCCTTTGGGGTGGGAGGAGGGGCTCAGAGTACTTTCCAAGCACTTGGTGCTGAAGTGTCTTGAGTGCTTTGGATGAAGATCGTTGGAATGGGTGAGAAATGGTTTATGTGTTAACCTGTACATTTCAAAGTTGCTTTTGTGAGGTTTAAATACTTGAGGACTTAGAGTGATTGTTATCAATTTCCTGTTTATTGAATTACTGGCTGCAGGGAATATAAAATGCCTGGTCAGGTTAGAAATGCTAGAGGAGGAGTCCTCAGGTCAAGTGCTTCATGGCCAGAGCTCCAGGCACATGAATAAATGTTGCCTTCTAACTGCAAAGAACTGTGCCCAGGGCTTTGCTTGTTTGCAACATGGGTGACTGTTCTGAGACCCTGTGAAACCTTCCTTCAGTGGGACCTGGGCTTGCTTGGTTCCTCACCCCATTGGTGAAGCTCTTGGCTTTGGAAAGTCTCAGAGGGCACAAATGGGAGAGGTTGTGAAAGGAAGCACAAGGAGAAGTGTGACTCTGGGGCTAGGACAGTAAGGGTATCTCTTCCACAGAGATGAGGGAAGGAAAGTGTCTGTGGAATGGCATTGGTTCATAGTTGGAAGGAAATGGAAGGAATTGCTTATAACAGCAAAATGACTATGTTTAATAAATACTCTGCTCTGTATTTACAGAAAGGCAGAGGTTGCCATATTGCTGAGCAAGAGGTTTGCTGTTACAACACAATTTTCTGATAAAGTCAAGTGGTGAATTGGTTGGCATTTTGCATAGCTGGTTTACAGGACTTCTAAGAGCTGGCTGAGATGCCCTGGACTATTAATAAGTCTTTGAACATGGGGGAAGTTCTAGAGGACTGGAAGAAAGCTAATGTTGTACCAGTAATTTAGAAGGGCAAATGGGATGACCGATGAAGTAATTATAGCCCTATCATCTTGACATTAATTCTGGGCAAAGTAATGAAAAGCCAGATATCATAGTTGATTAATAAAGAATGAAAAGAGGGTAATATAATGCCAATCAATGTGGATTTATGGAAACTAGATCTTTTTCAAACTAACTTGATATTTTTTTTATGAGAATACATGTTTGGTTGATAAAGGTAACCATGTCAATGTAATATACTTCTGGAAGGCATTTGACTTGGTACCTTATGACATTTTGATTAAGAAACAAGAGTGATACAAAATCAACATGGCACACATTACATTGATTAAGAAAGAGCAAACTGACAGCTCCTAGCATTTAATTGTAAATGGATAATCATCATGGAGTGCATGTCTTCCTAGTGGGGTCCCACAGGGATCTATTTCTCAGACCTCTTGTATTTAACACTTTTGTCAATTCCCTGAAAGAAAACATAAAAATAATTTTCAAAAACATGTGCAGATACTGCATCCAGAAGGTGGCTGCTGTTGGATTTATAAACAGGCAATGGTGAGGGGGAGCAGAGGTGCTGGATCATTTCTTTCTTTGGGTCTGGTTTGACCAGTGCGGGATGTTGGATCCCATCTGCATCAGAAAGAATTCTGGAAACTTGAAGACTGGATGAGAACTGCAAGAGCAGAGGAGCACTCGCCATGCAGTAACAACCCTGGGAGCCATTTAGCTACCAGAGCCATTAGTACCAGAGAAGGGTAAGGGCTGTAGTTGCCAAGCTTCTAAAGGGAGAGCCACGATGTGACAAGAGGTTCCTTCACAGAAGCAGACAAAAGCATAAACAGTTCCAGTTCCTGGAAGCCAAAGCAAGGTAATTCAGGTGCAGATCTTTACAGTGTGGGGTAATTAACTGTTGGAACAACTTAGTGAGGGCTGTAGTGGATTACCCAGCTTAGGAGGAAGGATGTTTTTCCTAAAAAACATCAGTTGTGGTTCAGACAGGAATTTGGGGCAGTGCTGTGGCCTGTGCAGGTCAAGCCAGCCAGTTGTGGCTGTTTCTTCTACCTTGATGATCTTTGACTGTCTTGCACAGCTCTGACCGCTCTGTTCCCTTGCAGTGAGAGCACTCGCAAGGGCTCCTGGCTTGGGGAGCACAGACAGCAAGAACAACACAAGGCTGGGAATGGAGGGGGAAGCATCCCAGGGAATGCAGCACCCCTGGCATGGGCAGAAGAGCCCTCCTGCTCTGAGGCTAGAGCACAGCAGCCATCCACGACTTCTCCTTTAAATCTGTCGTGCAGCTGTCTGAACTCTGAAATTTCTTTCACTCTCTCCCTCGCCTTGTTAACATGTGTTGCCTTTGGGGTAATCAGGGAAAAAATATTATGTCCTTTTACAATTACCGGGTTTTGGAATATTAAAATGTCTCTCTGCATCGGCAGTGTTATTTTGATTGGTATTCTAACCTTTGACTAGCCCATAAAGCGAGCCGCTCTTCAAGCCAATATTGCGGGACTGAAATTTAATTCCGAAATGATTCCAGATAATAGGGAGACAGATAATATATGCATGAAGGATATTATGTTTGGACTAAATGCAGCAGGGCCAGGGCTTGGGAGTTGAATAATAGCCCAGAGTGAGTTATAATCTGTGGGACAGAAATACCTTACTGTCAGGGCCAGGAGAGGAACTCTTAAATCAAAGGGAGGCAGATGAGGAGGGAGTTGAGGATAGTCATCTCAATGGGAAAGGGCATCCAGGAGAGGCCTTAAAGGAGCAGCCCTTTCTGTCCTTTTGCAGAGCAACCTGTCCTTCCTTTCTTACTTAATAAGGAGTGCTGAGTAAAAACATACTTCCAAGGAAAACCAATAGGCAGGGATTCTGGAAGTTCTTGGCAGTCTTTTCCTTTTTGTCTTCCTGGATTCATTAGAAGAAGATACAGCATGGGTTGATGTCTCAGTTTCCCTACAAGTTGTACCAGATGGACCAAGGGGTTGTTGTTGTAGTGGGTTTGCAATACATGCTAAGGTAGAGTGCTCACATAACACAGAGTAATCACTGGGGTTGATTTTGATATCCTCTATCACATACAACAAAGAAAGCACAGGCATGGCGTGTGGGCTACATGGACAGCAGCTGCTGTTCAGGGCTTTGCCCCCACCATTCTCGGCCTGGGACTCACTGCCAGGCAAGGCTGTTTCCTTCCCTCAGAGTTGCTGCCTAAGCTGGTGACTGGAGACACACAATAGAAGTATCTTCTGTGACAACAGAGGTGCAAATTCAGTGACTTCTAAACACTGAAGGCTTTAAGAAACAACACCTCCCTCTGGGGTCTCTGTACCAGAGAAGGGAACTTGTGGTTTTTGCTACTTACTCCTCTACAAGTGGCACTTTGTTCTTTGCCAGCATCTTCGAAGTGTGATAGAGTAGTCAGCAGAATACTCTCCATTCTGGAGTATCTCAGTCCTCTAACTTAACCTGCTGGGCAAGGTGTTGGGAGCTTTCTGTAGGTAGACTTTGCAGAGCATTGCAGATAACTGTGCTGCCAGCTGTCCTGGGAGGAGGGGAACTGAGCAGGCAGAGATGGAGAATGATGTCTGCTGCTGGGTGACACAAACCCATGTCGATATAACAGGCTTTGGCTCAGTGGCACAAGCTTATAGTCTCAAAGTAATGATCCCAGCCTCACATTTCATTTCCTTGCCTTGCAGTCTCAGGAGCTGGTCTTGCTACAGCTGAGAGGGGCTCTAGATGTAGCCTGGAGGCTTCATTGGTTTTGGATGACTTGAACGATAACATACATGCTCCTCTCAGGAGGGCAGAAATAAAGAGTGTCCATTTTTGCCTAAATCAAATGATTTTGTGTTTCACTCTCCTTTGATTTTTGGTTTTAGGGTTTTTTTGTAAATTACATCATCAAAACACAGTAGCAATTTTCTGTGGACCTTGTGTCTGTACAAATTGTTCAGAGAGACAAGAAAGATGTGATCCCCTGAGGGTTAATGTAGTTATATGGAAGCCACTCAGAGCTACTCCAGGGTGAAGGGGACGCCTGAATATTTTGGTCCTATTAATAATAAGTTCTTCCTGGAACTTCCTTCCATCCTCCTTGTAACTATTCTGCATGTTTTCTCATGGCATCTCGCACACAAGTTAACTTCTTTACCATCAGGGTTCTCCTACGTTCTCTTTTGCTAATACATAGTGAAATGTGCTAGGTGCATGTTAAAGTTCACCTCTTTTCCTAGGCAGGGTGTTTTGCAGCCTGGTCTTAGCCTTTAGAACAAACAAGTTTAACACACTGCCTTTGGGGAGGACCTGGCACCGGTGGAAAAACCCAGAGAGGAGCAGAAGGGTCAGAGAACTGGAAGACACAACCTCCAGAGGAAGACTGAGGGATTTAGAGGGCAAAACCTCCAGCTGCGCCAAGGGGCATTTAAGTTGGACATTTGGAAGAATTTTTTCACAGGAAGGGTGATTAGATATTGGAATGGGCTGCCCAGGGAGCTGGTGGGGTCACCATCCCTGGAGGTGTTTGAAGAAAGACTGGGTGTGGCACTCAGTGCCATGGTCTGGTTGACAAGGTGGTGTTAGGTCATAGGTTAGACTCCATGATCTTAGAGGTCTTTTCCATCCTAATTGCTTCTGTGATCTGGGATATTCAGCCTAGAGAAGACTAAGCAGAAATAATTTTTGAGGAATGAAAATGCTCAGTTTCTGATTGGTTGTGGTGTATGGCTCTTGACCTGCTGCAAGATCAGTAAGCAGTCTCCATGGATAAGAGCAGGAATATGGGACCTCTGGCTCTTGTGAGTTCAGAAGAATGTGGTGAGGGTGGTTTGGGTAGAGCAGGTCCTGCCTTGAAGCAGTCAGTCAGTCATCACTTCTCCTGTCTTGCTTGCCTGTGTGCTGATACTGTGTCCTTTGCCCTTGCGCTGGGACATGGGTTGTCTGCATTCCTTGGGACACATCACTGAAACTCAAGAGTACGTGAGCTGGGAAAGAAGGATATTTTCCTTGGGTGCCATGTACAGTCTCCACTCCCCTTCTGATGCTGTCTGCCCAAATCCCAGATGTTTGAACTGGGAAAATCCCAAGGCAGACTTTATTATTTGGCAGTGCCTTTGGGCTTCAAGTAAGAACCAGGGCCTCCTGTAGCCACATGATGCAGAGGGCTCTCAGGTAAGGTCAGAAGGTATTGATTCAAGAGAAAATGCACAATTGTGTTCCTTGGCCCCATGTACCCTGCAGCTACTGGACAAAGCAGGGAGGAGAATTTGTTGCCTTTGATCTTTTTTTAACCAAGGCAAAAGATTTGCCTTTTAGGTGAAATTCTGAGCAGCAGTTTGCTGAGCACACTGTGATGGTCACTTTACCAAAAGCATCCTTGTCTATTCAAGTGGTTGGAGGCAGGTTGGCATTTGTGATTCTTTCCATGCACGTTGTTTTAGTTGCAGGCAAAAGGCAGAAAGGCAGCTGCTCAGACCTTGCGTGCTGCTCTTCCTGCTGAGTGCCATATTGCTTGGATGTACCTCACTGTGCCTGCATTCCCCGTGCTGGGGGATTTGAACATCTGTCCCCTGCACCAAGGAGCCTCCTGGTTTCCATCTGGCTATGTGTGTGTGCTGCTGCTAGGTTAAACATACTGCTCAGACCTTTGTTCCATGGGTCTGGTTGCTGTTTGCAGGTTGAGGAAGAAGCCGTGCTGACACTCCTGGTCCTGCCTCTTTATGGGGTATGTGCTCTAGGTGCCAAAGATGAAAGTTTTAGAAAGAGCTTGCACCCAGACTTGGTGCCCTTAGGGTGACAGGCCAGGAGCAAGCCCGGGGAACCACAAGAATGGTGAGAATTAGGCATTTGTGAGCTGGTGTCATGGGTCTGACATTTCACCTGCATACAGGACTGAGGCTGTGCCTACAGGGCACTAGTGTTGTGGGCAGAAGCTGGGGCCTCCAGTCTCACCTTCCTGTTTATGTGAAGCTGTGGAGTGTCCTGCATTTCCCCATGTCTCACTTGCTGAGGTTCACCAGAGGGGCTGGAACCTTCTTTGTGCCCTGGTATTGTGAGAGAGAAGCCGACCCCAGGCCTGACACAGCTCCATACAGTCAATACTGGAGCAAGGCTGGAGGAGAAGGGGTTAGAGGCAGGGCATGTTTTACAATAATCCTGCAATGTGTGCTGCATTTCAGGCCAGGAAGAGCTGGGAGTTGAAGGCACAAATGTGTGAAAAATGGGATTAAAACACTGGCTAGTTTGGTCCTCATTTTCCTACCAAGGCAGCATAGCTACAAAGGGAGAGTGCTTACCATCACCACCAGCAACAGCAGACAGGTTTATGGTAGCCATTGGCTTACCATAAGTGGGAAGAACAGAACTTTGGTTTTTGTTTTTGTATGAGATGTTCCTGGTGCCCTGTGCCATGTGTGATGCACTGTACTACTGAAAGGGTTGGGACTTTGCTACTGGTGTCTTGGGTGGGAAAGTGTGGGTTTGCAGCCGCTGCCCCATTGCACAGAAGCATACCAGGGCTTGGCTTTGGCTTCTCATGGGCTCAGTATAAAGTGGCCAGAGATGGTGAGCAGTGAGATGGGAGATACAGTAGTGGAATTTGTATATTAATAACTTGCAGTACTTCACACTCATTAAATTAATTAATTAAATCACTCAGAACCCCAAGGCTACTAAGCAAGTTGATTTCAGAGTTAGGATTAAAAGTCTCCTGTCACACTTCCCCCATGCTGGCGTAGCACTTCTGGCTTCATCCTGGCTTTTGCTCTTTCCACTTGCAGGTTTCCGTGCTTGAACTCTGCAGCCCAAGGATTGAATCTGTCAAAGTGGCTTTTCTAAGAACTGGCTGAAAAGTCTACAGATATGATCTGCTTTTGTTTAGAAAACAACCCATCTTTTGTCCTTGTCTGGGCACAAATTTCTCTTATTTTGTGGCCTTCTGGGAAGGGCAGCTCTCATCACTCTGAAGCATGAGCCCAGCTAGGGTCTATCCCACAGTGACTGCCTTTCCCAGTTACCTGGGCACTGTCTCCTACAGACCAGGACCATCTTCTTCTTGGGTGCTCTGACATGAGTGTTGCTGCTATCTTTATAGGGCATTAAAGCTCCTGAGCAAATGGTCATTCCCAAGCTCACTGAGTACCCATCAAATTCTCAGCAGTCCCTTCTGGGTGTCAGTAGGTGTGGTGGGGCAAGATGCTTTTATTTACTGACAAACATGCACCCTTCCTTCCTTATCTTCAATATTGTGTTGCAAAAGCTAAGCTCATAATCATGTTTGATGTTTTCCTGGACATCCTCTCCACAGCTGAAAATGTAGGTTTCATGACTGATGGATCAGCTCCATCCACCTCGCCTTTCTTTGAGTCAGGACATCGGCTTTTATTTCAACACTGCACTCAAAATACCTGAAAGCAAGTGACTTACATTAAGCCATGAAGGATGGGGTGTAGTTGAGCTGTTGTCTCTCCTCCAAGCATTGGTTGACATCCCTGATGGTTTTAGTGGTTTGGATATGAAACCTCAGTGTACTGTTCTGTCAGTACTTCTCCTGCATGCATCCTGCAGATGTGTTTTTAAACAAACTGTAGATACTTAGTGTATGGTTTTGTGTCAATTTCAGGAAAGCCTGTTTTCTGTGCTCTCCCAGTGTGGTAACCTCTGTCAGCCTGGCCCTGATTGATGCTGTTAATATTTGAGAGATTATTTGGGATCTCTGCCTTGGCTGCACTCCTCACTCAAGGAAGAACTGTCCTGTGTGGATGCTGGAGCTGCCAGCAGAGTGTGCTTCTTACCTGACAGTGTTTTGGAGGAGGCAGGTCTACCAGGATTATGGGTAGCATGAAACTTTTGAAGAGCTTATTTCTAACCTCCAACAGGTCCAAACTGGGCCTTTATTTCTGTGGGTGAGGGTCTTTCAGCCTCCCTGGGACATGTCATTCTGTTCTTGCCTTTTGGCACCAACTGTATTTGGACACTGCAGTGGAGGGGTGTCCTCACACCTCTGCTCAGCCCTTCCAGGTACTGTAGCTGGCCTTGGCAGAGCTGCCAAACCAGAAACAGCTCTGAGTCTCTCCTGTGTTTTGGGTCTCCCTTTGCCATTGTACCACATATGTTTTGCCCGTATGGAGCTGGTTCTGCTGCACTGTTCCTTCCCCTGTGCTGATCAGGAGATGACTGATCCTCTGTTGGTAACTCTGTTGGCCACACACAGTTTTCAGCCACCTCCCAGCTGCTGCACATGGGCTGTCTGCTCTAAGCAGTGGAGGTGCATGGTCATTTCTCTTGCTGCAGGAGAGTTCTACTGACACATTCCTTGCTCAGCCCTCTCTACAGGGCTCAACTAAATCCAGTTGTAAGAATGGAGCTGACATGCTGAGGATAGGGGCTCCAACAGATCCAGGAGACAGTAAAGCCATGTGTCTGAATACCAGACTGTGTTTGCTCTGCCTAATTATCAAAAGTATGAGTTTGTTCTACTAGGTGCACATTATGCCTTTATTGTGGTGTAATTATGCCAGCTGCCTATGTTTAGTGTCATAAAAAGGAATAAAATGCCCATTACCCGCCTAAAGAATTCTTCTTGTGGGTTTTTTTTATTTTTATTGCTCTGGAGTACACAGTGGGGATAACTTTGATCGGCAATTCTCCATGCAAAATAGCTAGTGAAATACTGTGCCTTTCAGAGAGCTCCTCCAGCCAGCAGCCTGCAAAGGCAGCTGGCCCACGAGCCTCACCTGGCGATGCCTCTGTTGCTTTCTGCCAGCCTGATCTGGTGGTCAAAATGGTGAAGGCACCACAAAGCCTTCCTCTGCAGGAGCTCGACTGCTTTCCAGCAGCATTTTCCTGCTGCCATCCAGGTCCCAAAGCTCCCTCCTGCCAACACAGCATGTGAGAGGTGCAGGATGCTTTCCAAGCCTGAGAAAAGATGCAGCCTCTCTACCTGCTGACTTACTCGGGAAGATACAATGGTGCCTGGGTCTGGCTGAGGCATTTTTTTGGGCGGAATGTTGTGTTAAGGAGTCCCATGCCATGGGGAAGCACTTAAAGCTGTCGAGGGGGCAGCCCAGAGAGATGTGTGGGTGGGAGCCATATGCTCCTTTGCCCTGCCTTGTCTGGAAACACAAGCCAAGTGTCATGAACCTGCCAATGGCCTGGTGGTGCTGTTGCAAGAGCAGGGATATCAAGCCTTATCCCCCAGCCAGCCCACAGCTCCTGCAGTTGGGTTTTGGCTGCTTTGAGGTTTCCTGTGGTGTCTAAATATCTGAGGCCATGTTTCTGTGGTGCTGAGAGATGCCTCAAAGGAGCCACATCCTCCAAGAGCTGAGGTTCTGTGCAAACATCAATTACTGAAACACATACCCTGCCAGGGAACAGCAGCGGGGGGCTTGCTTTGTGTGTGTAAATCCTAGGGGCATTTTGGTGATATTAAGTAATTTCTGACGGGAAAAAAATTAAAGCCCCATATCCAAATCCCATATCTTCAGAGGTTTTTAAAAGCTGCCTCTCTGCCTTTCCTTCTTCTAGTGTTTCAGTCTCTTAATTGGAAACTGACTTTATTAGCCTCGTTAGGAATGGTTAGTGCTGGCTATAGATAGCTCTTAAATATATGGTTTCGGTGGATGTTAAATCTCTTGTGTTAGTTGGTTTATTTTTCAACTCGATGTTATGTTCAGCAGGTCCCTGATCCCCCCAGCCCAGCTGTGCCACAGATACCTTGCACAATGTCCCTTTTAATTCCCTCCACTTATTTTTTACATCAGGTGTTCCTTGAAGTGGCCTTCACAGTTCTCCACCCTTTCAGCCGACGACTACGTCAGGGGAAGATGGACTTGTGCCTCCCCGCAGCTTCATTGCATATGCACACGCTGTCTGCCCCGGCGGCACGATTGCCTTGGTGAAGAATCCAAGGGGCTGCTGATAGCAATCATTGATTAAGAGGGTAATTGTCCTGAAAATTCAGATTGATCAAAAGGCAGAAATGATAACTTGTGTAACTGTGTTTAAAACCACGTCCTGTCAATAGGGGAGACTGAGACGTGGCGAGCAGAAAGCAGGGAGAATTGGATGTGCAAGCAGGTGAGTGTGCCTGTGGTTCAGGGAGGAGGGGGAGCCATTCTTCCTTGGGGTCCATAGCAGGATGTTTCTTGTCACTGACGCTGGGCTATTGGAGATTCAATCACTTTTATCTTCCCCTCTCTCTCAATCCAAATGCCTTTTCATATTAGAAAATTAGAATCAGCTCTGCTCATGCAAGATTTATTAGCTCTGCTGAGCAATACCACAGAAGAGTAAATGATGTCGCATTTCAGGGGCTTTTTACACATTATGACCAAACTTGCAACTTCTAAAGTATTTTTCCATTGAGCCACTGCAGTATGTTAAAGGGATGGGGAGACAAACTTCTCTCTGGAAATAGTTCTGCACCAGTTCAGATGTCTTTTCTTTATTATCAGAATGATTGGATTTGGATTCTAATACAGATCTTTTCTTTGGGCTCAGTTTCTGTGCTTATTGCTGTGGAAATCAAACTCTGAGAACTGAGCCTGTTTATCGCATTTTTTTCTTGGGTCCCTTTGTAGAAACTCTTTTTGGTGCTAAAATGGGTGTCTTTGGAGCTCTGCTGCTAGCTGGCACTCATTTACATCTGAAGAAGGCAAATCTTGTTTCCTGCTCACTTCTTTTCCATTGTGTTTTGCACTGGGTGGCTTCTTTTTAAAATGCCTTCTGACCTTGTGCCATACACAGCTCATGTTTTGAGTAGTGATGGTCCTTTGGTCTTCGGGTAGTAGACGTTAAAGGTCTTTAAAGACATGAATTAATTTAGGCTCATACCACTCAACAGATGTTATTATGGGGATACTGAGGCATGGGGGATTGGATGATTTTCCTGTGATCCATATCAGAGATTGAAACAGAAATTAGGTCTCATCTCTCCTGCCTCTGGACATCAGCCACAAGGCTCGTTTGCGAGGCTTTTCACTTTCAAATTGCTTTGCAGGCATTAAATCCATGCAGCATCCTTGTGGGCTGTCTGCACAGGAGGGTCACTCAGCCACAGGAGTCAGAACGACCAGTTACTGGGAGCCTCTGCCTGAGCTGCTGTTCAGTTTTTCTCCCCATCTCAAAAATTAAAGCACTTGAGTTACACTCACTGATTTCACTGATGCTACCTTCACAAATCCATGGTGCTCTGCTGCATTTCACCCCTCTCAGAATGAACATTTTGTATGTAGACCCTACACAAATGTGGCTGTTGCCAAGGTAAACACCATTTTTCTGCTAGATCTGGTTTGGAATATTCTCAGAAGGGAGCAAATTTTTCTCCAGACATCATCATTTAGGAAAGTAGCACCACACAGGGATACTGATGCCACTGCTCAAGTGTCTCACACCAAAACCAGCATTAAACAACAGAAGCTGGAATCAAGCTGTGGAAGGGAATAGTTAATTCATAGCTTCATCTGGTGTCATTATGGCATGGTGGAGCCCAGCACCTGCAGCTGAGTTTCTGCCTCAGTCTTTTGTCTATTTGGATCCAACTTTTTCTTGACATGGCTGAGCTGCTGGGAGGATTGCAGTGCAGACAGGGTGAAGGAGAGGTTTGGGCAGCCTCATGGTTAAGGTTCCAAACGCCCAGCAGCATCCTTCGCTTGGCAGGTGTAAAGGAACCTTATTAACAGGCAGTACTAATTGCATTTAAAATAGCACCATATTTGGACCTGTGCCAAATATGCCAGGCTAACTTGGTGCAAAGTTTTGCCCTTCATCTTAACAAAAGCTATTTCTGAAGAGCTGCTTAGAACTGTGTGTGGCTAGCAGGGAGGTTTCTCATCAGATGTCAGTGCTTGGGAGGCAGATACACTCGACAGGCAGAAGGACTTGACTTCTTCCCCTTCCATGTACAAGCACTATGTATTATTCAGGGTCTTCTTGAGTCAATGCTGGTTTATTAATCGGTCGTTTCTCTGCATGCTAAATTTGCCTACTAATTTCAAGGAAGAGGACTGTGGGTATGAGATTTCACAGTATTTTCTTTCCCTCTGTGAGTCTCTGAACACCCGTGTATGCAATCTGTGGCTGCTGCACCCCCTTGCTTTGGGTTCAGATGACATAGTTCTGCCTGTCCAGCAGCTGCATGGGAAGGCGAGGTCCATGTTATTGATGTAATGTTCCTGTATCCAGATAGTCACAGATGGTGGGAGGAGCAGGGGCAGGGCTGGGGCAATTAAAGCCTTGTTGAACCTTGAGGGACCAAGCAAGACCCCCACACACCACCTTCTAAGGACTAGCAGTGCTACAGTCTCAGGTGTTGCTCTGGTGTGGTGTCCTGGTGTGGGGCAGGCATTGTACACAGGCCAGGAGGGGTTTGATCCATGACATAGATGCTGTCCACTTCCCCTTGGCTCCTGCTCTGATTGCAGACTGATGTAATGAGTTATTTGCAGCTGGTTTGTCTCTTGCAACAGTCTCTTGTCTTGGGACTCTCTCTCCCCTGTACCCCAGCCAGACTTTATGCTCTGGTCTCCTCTCCCTCCACAAGCTCTGGCGGTGCTGCCTGTGGTAGGCAAGGCACGTGGGCCAGTAGTGCCTGCACGTTCCAGGAATCACGTCAGCTGTCATTACTTACATTACCTTGATTGGGAACAGTCAGTTATGTCACCGTTCATCATCGCGTCTCTCCCAGGAGACGCTGAGGAAGGAGGAGAGGAGCAGGAATTATAAAGCGCTTCTGCGGTGCTCTGCCAATCCCACTGCTCCGTTGGCTGAACATCTGTCATCAGGCAGCTTGAAGAGAAGGTGCTTTGTCTGATGGATCTTCACATTGTAGCTCCACAGGGAGGAGCCTTCTGCAACACCAGGAGAGCCCCATGGGAAGAGCACTGGGGACTCTTACAGAGTTTAACATGAAGGGAATAATGCTGTTGCCTGGGAAGCTCTGTGGGATACTGCAGAGGGCCACAGGATGGGTTCTCCTGGCTGAGGACTGCTTTGAGGCAGGTAGAATTACCAAAACTGTCTCCAGTCCAAATGAGTTAGAGCTTGGACTTGGATGTTGTCCCCAAGTGTGACTGTGGAGGATTTTTGCTCATGTCTCAGGTGGCATTTAATCCTCCCTTTGGCCAGGAGCTCCAAATTCCCTGAATGATGATGAGGTCTGGGTTTTGCTGAAGGAAAGTTCTTATTTCTAATGGAGAATTATCTGGAAAGTTTCCAGTCCTCTGGCCCAGTTGATTTGGGAATTTGACTCCAGTTCCAGCAACGAGTCTCTTTGACTCTGGTCCTCCCAGGCAGGCTGGAAGACAACACTGGAAATGGCAGAAGCTATGTCCATCTCTGGTGGCAGAGCCCACGATGCCATGTGTGGTGAGGAAGACAGTTTGTCTGTCCAGCAGTCTCCTGTGAATGAATTCGTAACTGATCTCAGGGTGGGTTTGAGAGGGTAAGAAGAATAGGAACTCTGTGGCTGTAGCCAGGAGGTGCTCCAGGGCTGTAAGGCCAGGTTCCCCAAGGCTTGTGTGAGAAGGCTGAAAGCAGGAAGGGTTCAAGAAGCACATGTAGCCCAGCAGGACACAGTGGGAGGGGGGGATGGCAGTAGTGCCTGCTTCCTTGTGTTTCATGCTATGTGTGTTGGTCCTGGCACTGTGACGTGGGAGAAACACTATCTGTCAAGCACAGTACTCACATTTTAACTTCTGTTAACTGGGCAGAGAGCAAGGGTGGCTTGACAACAACTGGACCTGGCAGAGCCTCTCCAGAGTCAAGCCACTGAAGGGGAGGAAAGCCAGGACAGCAGAGGTCTGTACCCAGGGTCCAAAGTGGGGAAGGAAAATAAGTTCTGTGGTTCTGTATGTTTCTCCTTGGAGCAGCTCCAGAAGATTGTTCAAAGGGGAGTGTTAAAACACACGGAGGAACTGGCTGTACCAGCAGTGACACATGACTGCTGCACGGGGCGGGGGGGGATGCAGGTAGGTCATGGGTGGCTGAAGTAGCCTGGTCTCAGCCTATGCAAGGCATCTTGTGCAGGTACAGCCAGCAAGGTCTGACCTGTGATCCATCCTGTCATTTAAAGAACTTGCACTGTACAGAAGTGATGCTTTCTGTGTGCCAGGGGCATCACTGCAGTTCCTCTTAGCTGAGTTTGAAGAGCTCTTGCTGTCCCCACCTTTAAGTGTAGGCATTGTGCTGGATGGCCCAGGTACATGGTGTTTGCTAGGCAAAGAAGAGATTGAAAAGGGTACATGGAGCAGAGGAGAATTGTTCTTGAGGAAAGGTGGGTTTCTATGGTGGGTGGATAGCTAGTGAAGTGAGTAAATACTTGCTATAAACATGTTCAGAGCATCTCTGTGTGAAGAACCCAGCACAGCTTTTCCAAGTGAATAGAAAGAGAGCCTGGGTTCAGTTCATATGTCTGTTTTCATTTCTTTTCTTCTTCTGGTCAACTGTGGCTGTAGATAAGAGTTTTCTATTTGAAGTTCAGAAGGGAAGGGAAACCCATTGTTAGAAGAGGAGACATTTTTTTTGCTTGATATCTATCTCCAGCGACACAGCAGAGAAGGAAAAGATTTGCTATGATAAAGGTAGGTTTAAGGAGAAGGAAAAAAAAAAAGGCACATTGAGTGTTGCTTTTCTCTGTACTTCAAAGCCTGGAGTAATATGGAACAGTATAAAAGAAGAGAGGAAAAAAAAACAACCTAGCCCACTCTCTGCACGGGGGCTGAGAGTGCCATAATAGAGCACCATCCTGGCCAGAAATCCAGAGCTCTGCCTAAGCTGTTCATCTGGGCTTGGCAAGGTGGTGTTCAGTATGCACAGCACCTGCCAGGAGTCCACAGGGATGGGCTGCAGGGGGGATGGATGCTCCTTATGGGGAAAGCAGAGGAAATGTTTTGCAGGTGTGCATCCTGTGGAAGGACTGAACGAAGGGAAGTCACTCACTGGAAAGAAAATCAGGCAAATGTGGAAGCAGTATGGGAAAAATGTGCCAATAAACATTTAATTATTAAAATAACTTGGAGAGTGTATGGAGTGTTCAATACAGCGTGGCAAAGTGAAAAAGCTGAACAGCACAGCTCTGGTGAAGGCTGTGGGTGGGAAATAGCTAAACAACTCTGTCCACGTGCCTCAGGGCCAGTGGGGTTGGTTTTCTGGGGTCCAACTGTCCAACTGGGCTGTAGAATCACCATTTCCCAGGGCTCAGTTTATTCTGAACAAATAAGAGTAGAGGAGTGCTGGGAATGAGGTACCTGTGAGTGCCATTCCCTTGCTTGGAGCAGGCATGGGCATACAGGGGGACTGCAGCTCCACAATCATCAGTGGGACTCCAGTCGCCTAAATGTGGGTTTGGGCTGTGCATAACAGGCAGGAACAGGAGCTTCCTCCCAGGGGACACAGACTGTAACCTGGGGAGCTGGGGCTTGTGCCACTCCCGCTGCAGTTCTGCTCTGTTCATGCAGGCATTTCCTTTCCTCTGGATCTCCAGCCAGACTCGTGCCCCATGTCTGCTCTGCTGTCATTATGGTTTTGGTCTTCATCCCCATCCCAAGCTCCATGCATGATCCTGGCTTCTGGAACAGCCCTTGTTGTGTCTGCCAGTTGCTGCTCTGCCAGCCTCTTTTGGGCTTGCTGAACTGCTGGGACACCCCTGGAAAAGGCACCATCTAAGGCCTCCCATTCCCCTCCAAGCTGATGCCTTAAATAAAGGAGAGAGCAAGCCTTTGCTGGAGGCTTTGCCTCTGTGGGAGTCTAGGGAGGAGCAGAACAAGAAACCAACAAGCTCATTTTCAGTGCTGACCTGAGCAGAGGTTGGAAGTGAAAAGATTTCCAGCAAACCTGAGCTGGTCAGGGTTGCTAACGAGCCTTTCCTTTGAGCAATGTTTTACATTCTTTAAGGATGGCAGGGTGCTCTTGGGGAGAATCTGCTAAAGTAAATGGCAGAGTCAAGTGTGCCGGCTCCTTTCTTTCCCTTTTCTTTTCCCTTTTTTTTTCCTTTCCCCTTTCTTGGTTCTCTTTATTATGTGGAGTTGCTCTGGCTCTTTCTCTCACTTCTGTTTCTCCTTTTGTTCTCTCTTTGTCTATTTATCACACTGTGAAGGTTGAAAGAGATGTTATTAATCTGGGAGAATGAAGGCAGGATTAGTGGTATGAATCGGATTTTGAGAGCTGTAATGATGGAAAGACTCGCTCTGCTGGCGGGCTGCGTGAGTTTGATAAATGGGGAGCACTCCAAACTGACTCGCGCCTTCCTCCGCACTGCTCGCTTTGCCCGCTGGGGCGTGCCATGCTCTCAGATCTGCCAGCCATCCCACACCGCTCCTACCTGAACCAGAGCAAAAAGCCAAGGGTAAATCAGAGACAAATATCTCCCATTGCACTTAAAGAGATCATTTCTTTCAACATCTTTTTCAAACAGAGTCCTGTCAAGTTCTTGGACAGCCTTGTGTGGAGGTAGGATCCTCCCTTGGAGTGTGGCTCGGAGCCGTGGCCATGTGTTATTGTCTCCTGCCGTGGCTTTGCGGAGAGCATTGAGGAGTTAGTGTGGCTGAAGCAGAGCTCCCATCCTGCAAAGCACAAAGAAGCAGGATAATCTCCATAGGACTGCACCCTGCTGTGCTTGCTTCCTGAGGACTGCACCAGACTTCAAAGCCCTTCCGGAACTGGAAGAAAGCAGGGGCTATTTCATCAAAAGTTGCTTTGGGGTCTTTGCCCTGAAATCTCCTGAGTGAGGAGTTCTTCCCTTGCATAACATGAACCAGGTTCCCTGTTAACAACCTTGGGGTGGAGCAAAGTAGGCTCTGGGAACAGCCTCAGAGAGTAACAGACCCCAGCTATGGGCCAAAACAGGACTCTGGACAGCATCTTTAGTGAGTAGGGTTCTTTCCTGGGATCACCCATCACTGCATACTCACCCACTTGAACCCTTCTTCATCCCTACCTTTGGGTATGTGGTGCCCCACATTGCACCCTGCAGAGCCAAAAAACTAGGGACAGACTCACAGGTGTAGGTTATGCTGAACTTTGAAGCAAGGACAGAGCTTGCTGAAGTTGTGCTACCAGGCACACATATGTGGGGACTGCACCCTTGTCCCAGGGTCCTTCATGGGAGTCCTTACTCTACCCTCTAATATGGCCTCTGTGGACATTTTGGGCTCTCTGCTTGGTCATAGCTGGGCTTGGGTCTTGTGGTCCTGTCCAAGAGCATGCATTTGCTGAAGTTGCATGGTTTTGTGCAGTCCATGTGCAATGTGTTGGGAAGGTTTGGGTTCTGCAGTGCATCTTCCCCCAGAGGCAATGGGAATAGACTTGGCCCTACAAGTCCCCGTCCAGGGGAGCAGCGTGTGCCTGGTGGTGGTTGCAGGACAACCCATCACTGCAATATTTGCATCTTGCCTGGATTAAGCAAGGGGTTATTGCTCAGTAGAGGAGGGGGAACAACAGTGTGCAGAGGCAATCCTGCTTCCAAGGGGGAGTCAGACCACCAGGCAGCCCAGAGTTGTCAATGTCCCTTTAACTACAAGGTAATGGACTCCCCCGCGCTTGGGCTGAGCTCTGCTCCTGCCTTGGCAGGAACAGTAATGATTGTCAAGGTAGAGCTAATGAGACGTGCACGTCTTTAAAGGATCGTGGCTTCCAAGACAAAATTAAAAGGCAAAAAAAAGAAAAAAGAAATGAGGGAAGGAGAGAAAATCCAACTGCACTGCCTTGGCCAGCAAGATGTCTGTCCATCTGTCTTGCCTGCCCTCGGCAGGATCACCCCTAAATGACTAGCAGGGCCTCTTTGCTTGTGCTGCAACTCCTATTTGGCCCTGAGAGCCCCTTCACCTCCCTGTGACCTTACCCCCAGCCTCTCTGCAGGCTCTGGCCCCGGTGGGGGAGAGAGCAGGGCATTGCTGGGTATGTGACACCTTTGCTGCTGTGTGGCACAGCTGTGGGGACAATGGAGCTGAAAAGTGGGATAGCAGGAAGGCATACAGAGAGATTAAGAACACAGGACTATCCTGTCCTGGGTCAGTTGAAGATGTGGGGATGGTGGTGCTGTCAGTCCTGGCTCATCCCTCTCTTCATCTTTTTCTCCCAGGTCTGGGATTGATGCAGTTGGCATTCCCAAGCATACATAAAGGTACAATCTGGATACCAGGGTTTTAATGATCTCCCAAATGCCTGTCCCATTGTGGGTTGGGAGGAAAAGATGTCTCCAGTGTTGGGAAATGCTCCATGGCCACTCCTGGCATAGGAGGCTGTGTCAATCAGGCTGAGTCAGGGTGTGACCCTTTGGGAAGAGCTGGCAGGGGAGCTGGGACGTTGTGTGCAGTGTTTGGTGTGACTGCCTGCCCACACTTTTCCTCCTGTTCTCACTATTTCAACTTCACAGGTTGAATTGGTTCAGAGCAGCCAAACTAAATGAGGAGAGAAATGATCAGTCAAATATTTCTTAAATCCTGTCTTTAAGAGATAAGTGCTTGGCTGGAACTTTATGGCAGGTAATGAGGCTCTCTTCAGATCAGCTTGTGATGTGGAAAGTGCTAGATTGACCAGGCTGCAACTGGAAGAAAGCTCTGTCACAGCCGGGGATGGTGCGGCACGGGACTCCCCACACTCCAGCACTCTGCACCAGCTGCCACCCACTGCTCTCTGCTGCCTTTGCCCTCATCCTGCAAGGAGTAAAATACAGCTTGGAGCTGTGGGGAGCTGATTGCTCACACAAAACGGAATGACTCCCTTCCACAGAAGGAATGTCAGTCAGTGCTTTGAACCTCAGGCCCAGTTTGCTCCAGCCATGCAGGCAAGAGTTTGAGTGGAGGTGGTGAGTGAGAGGACCACTGTCCCTCCAAAGGACTCTCACCAGTTTTCAGTTTTAAGCTGACAGATTTGTTTTGCTGAAGAAATCAGACTTCAAGCCTTGCAGTGGCTTTTTGAGGTGAGGTTCTCTCAACCATGTCTCAAGTTGGTGCAAGGGGAGAAGGAAAATGATGTCATTCTTCCAGCAGCCTGGTAAGGATGTGTTGGTAGGATCATCCTTCCTTTTCAAGACACTGTCCTTCCCTCTGCAGTGGGGCACCAGCAGTGTTTGTCTGCCTCAGGATGACACCTTCACAAAGCACTTACCAGAGAAGAGGAGCTGGTTTGTTGGAGGAAAAGTGGCAGTGCAGGGGCAGCAGAAGAGAAGGGAGAAATGTTGTGCAAGGTGGGATGTAGAAGTGCCTCTTCCTAGCTCCAAAATAATTGCTTCTCTTTTAGTCTGTGACTGGGAAAGAATCTGGTCTTACCTGCGAGCTCTGCACCCCAGTGCCAGTGCCAGACACCTGTGCCCTTGCTCCCTTGTGCCATGCCCGCCAGGCAGCCCCTTCCCAACCTGCTCTTCTCTAGGGCTCTCCCAGGCAGGAGCTGGGGACCCTCTGAGCTTTCTGGTTTGTATCCAGGATTTTTAGGCCTTCTGTTGTTAATTATTGAGATGTAATAATGTGATTAGTGCACTATTAAAAAAATCGCTGATATGATTACCATGGATTTAATATCACATGATATATCATTACATTGTTACATGGTGACAGATGTAATTGAAATACACTTATTGGAGCCTGGGGTTGTGTTTCATTCAATCACAGCAGCACCTCTGGGGGGCAGAGCAGAAATGGCTAAAAAAAAAAAAATAAAAAGGCATCAGCATTGGAATTTGTAATGAAAACAAAGAAACTTGCAGCCTGTTCGAGTGTGAGGCAACTGCTGCTTTGGCATTTTCTCCATAGGAATTTAGAAAGGTACAAGTTTGGAGGATCACCTGGGGGAGATTTTCAGTCGAGTTGAATGTTTTTGCTCAGGAGACCGGCAGGAGGATGTGTGCTGTGGACTTGTACCCAGAAGGCTTCCAGCCATCTTGCAGCACATGAGCCTGGCACTATGGGCACTATACCACTGACCTCTTGGTCCCTCTTGGCTCCTTTTAAAAGGCAATTGGAGCCGAAGATGGTGTTCACTGTGCTGTGGGAAAGCCAGCTAGCTACTCCCCACCTTCTGCCTAACGCGTTTTTGGAGTCAGGGATAACCCAGTGTGGCTCAGGCTGTGCCACAGAGGGAGGGTAGACAGTGGTGAGCTCACCTGCACAACTGTGACCTGGGTCGTGTTTCCTTCCTTCGTGTCAGTGGGGTGGCATCTGTCTCTGCCACGTTATCCTCGAGGAGATCTGCACGTGGGCTTTGGGCAGCTGGGGTGAGGAGAGGAGCGGCTCTCGTGTACCCTCTGCAGAGGCAGCCAAACCAGAGCCTGGGCAGGGAAGGGACTGGGTTCTCACTGCCCGTGGGGAAAGGCCTGGGCTAGAGAAATATACCTGCAAGAGAAACACCAAGACCCTGCCTGCTGCTGGCTCAAACCTGCTGCTTCTCAACATGGTGGTCAATAAGAAGCTGGTGGTGAACACAGCAGTCTCCTTTTCCTTCATCTTCTTCCCTTCCCAGGGTCACCCACCCTCCAAGTATCCCACAAGGCAAGTTTGGGGTGTTGCCTTGGATAGGATCAGGGCTGTGGCAAGATCTCAGAGATACAGCACAACATACTTACTGCACTTTAATTGTCCTTATCATCACCATGTGCTAAATCTCATCCCCTGAAGGGGGCAGAAGCATGATTTTGCCTCAGGTACACCTCATCCTACCTCTACTGCAGGTCCCAGGGCTATTTTGTCTTTGCAACAGACAGTGTGTAGGTGACTTCAGAACTGAAGGGGATGTGTTTAATCTTGCCCTTATCCAAAACAAAGGAAAGAGGAAGAATTTGTGGATAGAGTGAAGGCGACTTTTCCACCAAGAGGGGAATGGCATTGTGGTGAGCTTGAGACATCTGGATGTTTGCATAATGATGTAGCAGCATCTGGCCCTGGTCACTAGCTCAGCATTCACACGTTCAGCACAGCATCACCCCCTACTCCAATGTGTCTGTCCCCAAAAATAAACCTCACTCCTATTTTGGGCTTTCAGTTCTGTGTTCTCCCCCCCAAAAAGGGCTCCCACCCCTCTTTTGTGGAGCCAGCATACTCATTCTAAGCCCTTGTTTTGCTGGGAGCTGTAGAAATTAATTTCCAACTGGCATGGGAGCTCTCTGGCTGGGAAGACTCTGGCAAGCATCTTTCTTTTAAGGTTAAAAACATAATTTCAGTCTGACCTCTGTGTTTCGGAGCTTTTGTTGGTTTTCTCCACCCCCAGATGGTTTTTGTGTGTGATTTTAAAATAGCCTTCTTCTCTTGGTTGAAGCTAGCTGATGCGTCCACTTCTCATTCGAGGATTGTTGTGTTTTATTAATGCTGTTATTATTCCATTACTGTCATTGTGCTCTTTTATAGCAAATAGCTTAATTTAGTTGAGATACACAGATGCTGAGAGTTTAAGTGAAATCTTCAGCACTTGGTATGCTGGGCACTGAGCAGATATTCCCTAAGCACTTTGGTATAAACCTTTCACTTAAATAGGCTGCTGGGGCAGGAGTTTGGGAGAGGGGAGAAGGGGTAGGGGACCTGTTTAGCATTATACAGAGGACCTCATAGTTAAACGTGACTATAGGTGCTGAGGAATGAAGCTCCCACTGAGGATTTCACCCTAAAGATGGTCTGTAATGGGTCCCTCTTCCCTACCAGTGCTGCAGGACATGGGGAATTATGCCACCAGCATTTCTGGGTGCTTTGGGTTGAGATTTTTAGGGGTGTAGGGACAAAGTGTACTGTAATTTCTTCAGCTGAAGCTGTCTGGCTCCTGGGAGAGCTGGACATGCTGCCACCCTGGGGAGGAACGTACAGTGCCAGTGAAACACAGTGAATATTTGAAGAAAAATATGGATGCTGGAAAGCTGTACTGTGCTGCAAGTAGATCTTGGACTAGAGGAGTTAAGAAATAACATTGGTGCCCAGATGACTTAGGGGCCAGGGCCCTACTGTCAGAAATTACTTGGGTGCTTAAGCCTCCTGGGAAGCTGGTGCCATCCAGGCTTTGAAGTACCTTAGCTACTTCTGAAATTTTACCACTTAACTGTTGACAGATGTTCATCTGAAATGGATGCTTCTTGTTCGGTGCCTCTGGGCATTCATTAATACTAGTGATAACAATTTCAGATTGTCTCCTATACCTCTTTCCCTGCCTCCATCCCTTAAAAATTGCAGAGGTAAAGCTTGTTAGTGTCATGTTATTTGTGCACTTAACTCTTACTGCCTTGGCAAAACCTGCTGATTTTGGTGCTGTTGGTGCCAAAATTTCTTTATGTGGGGCAGGGAAAGCAAGAAGAAAGTAAAGTGGAGCAGGCATGTTGCCACACAGGTTGAGGTGGTGCTGATGGCAGTGTTGGCTCAGTTTGTTCTCTACATGTGGCCATGGTATGGAGGGTAACATGTCCCTGCCAGGTGGTCCTTTGGGGAGCAGCAACTTTGCCTTCTCTCTCTACCACCCATAGCTCTAGGACACCCCAGTCTTCCTGGAGAGGGCTCTGCTCCTCTCTCAAGCCCCCCAGGGGCAGCCTCTTTCGGGGTGCAGCTAGCAAAGACTTGCTTCCACCCTTTATTTGGAAGGGGAGCAGCTCCCTGTAGTGGGGAACATCTGGGGAGAAGAAGTGCTAACCCATGCTGTTCATCCCCACTGTGCACTCATAATAGCTTGGGGGTCCATGGGGAGTTGCTGGGATCATTTTTATTCCCTGCTTTGTGGCAGCTTTGTGACTTTATCTGGCTTTTGAGGCGACTGGGGTAGCTAACAACATGCATGGAGCATCCTCTGTGGAGGAGGCCCGGTGCCCAGGTTTGCTAGAGGTCTGCTTTACCACTTATGAGAAACGAGTTAACCTCCCTTTGATCTCAGTTCACAGCTAACCCTTTAACAAAGTCCGGGATGTGCAAGGAAATCAATACTCAAGGCATTGAATTTAACACCAGCCATCAACTCAAGCGTAACACACACACTGACTGACTCCGATTACAAGGAACGGTCTGGTTTGAAGCTTGTTTGCCAGCTCTCTGGGGTGGTGCAGGGCAGCTGTGGGAAGAGCAGGCAGGCTTACATGGCTTGCTGTCATTCAGGGAGGGAGTAAGAGGGACCTGGTGTGCTCTGCCATGTCCTCCTGATCATCTCTGCCTTCTACCTCCTGCCTTCTGTCTCCTTATACCTCTGATTTGCAGCCCCAGCAGCTGTTCCCTGACACTGGAGCAGAGAGCTTAGATGCTGTGTGTGATCACTGAATGTCTGTTTGCGTACACATGAATTGTGCTTTGCTGGTGAGAAGCAATAGGACCCAAGGCAGGGTGGGTTCTGCTGAGCCAGACAAAAATCAGTACTGCAGGTTAAAAATCGGAAAAATAAAATGCTGCAGGCAGGAAAGGTTGAGTAGCTGGTCAAGGAGGCAGCTGTGTCATTTTGCCAGCTCTAGTCCTCCCCACAGAGATCTAATTAGATTAGTGGTGAGCTAATTGGGACACCTTGTTCCATACCAGCTTCTTACTCTCTGCTGGCACACTGGCAGTGGGCAGACTGCCTGCCATGGTTCCACACAGGGGAAGCCAAGTGGTCCACAGCCAAGCGTTTTCTGGACAGCCCATGGACCTACTCCTCACACCTCAGCCCTCCAGTCCCCAGCTGCAGACCAGCTCTTCTGCAGGGACATTTGTTCCTACTTGCTCTTCATCTTTCCACCAGCCACAGCCAGAGCTGAGACAGCACATATAGGTTAGGGATGAGTTCAGAGGGCAGCTGAAGGATGCTGAGGGGGTGGGAGGAGCATTCCATGACCCCACAGCTCTGTCCTTGCACCATGACTGTGTGAGTGCCATGCCTCTGCTACACATGCTCAGTAATGTTGGGCAGAGCTCCTGGGACGTGCTTCTCAGTTCTCCTATCACCAGCAGGCACCAAGGCAAATCCTACTAGTGTTTCCCAGGCTCACAAGCTGCAAAGAGCCAGCCAAGCCACAGAATCTCAGCAGTGCCAAGCAGTGATGGCCCCTTCCACAGGGAGCAGGACCCAGGGGCATCCACGTGTCTGGGTGTCACAGCCCTTCCCAGTGCCTTACAGGAAAGGCACAACCAGAGAGTGTCCCAGCTTGCACAGTAAGGAGACCAAAATCTGCTTGGCTGGGTGCAGATGGCTCCCTGTGTCCTTGCAGGAGCCCAGCCTGGCTGGAGGTCAGTGAAACCTGGTGGCACCAAAGAGCTCTGGAGGTGCTTTAAGCTCTCTTGGAAGACATGAGTTGAGCTCTTGAGGACCCAAAACCCTTCTTTTCTGTCAACTGTTGACATGATCTTCTCTGTCACCTTCTCAGGACTATAACATGGTGCTGGTGCACCCTTTCCAGTCCAGCTAGCCAGTCCTGCCCCAAACTCCTACCTGGCTGTAACTGCTGTGATTCATCCCCCCGTGCCTCCTTTATTAGCCTCTTTTAAGGACCTTGCCATGTTCTCCTTGCAAGTCCCTTTATTCTCTGCTTTCATAACCTCTCTCCAAATTGATTCTCTCAAGAAGTGTTGCCCAGCCCCTCAGACCATCTCCTTCTCTTTGTTCTTCCATTGAAATTGAGAAACCTCAATTTTGCTGCTGGTGCCCCAGCAGGCTGTGCTAGCTGGGCTGCTTGCCTGGTGTTTGCATCCATCACAGCTCTTAGAGGCGCCTCTGCTTTAACCTCCTCAGTCTTAACCCTGACCTGAGTCAATAATCATGAGGAAGAGCTGTTGCTTAGATGATCCAGTGTAAACTCTACCTTTGATTAGACAGGTATCATCCCTAGGCACTGGCACAGCAGCACCTTGTTAGCTTTCCTTGGTGTTCCTTTACTGTAGCCATGAGAGCCTCCAGTGTGGGCAGGGGATGGGCTGCTGCCCTAGTAATCTTTATTGATCTTTTCCCTGATGTCTCACGCATTGTATTTCTTGCTTTTCTCTCGTTCTTCCAGCTGCCTCTCCTTTGAGCAGCTTTGCATCTTGTGGGAGTGCAGAGAAACTGGTTTTTTTCAATCCTTGCAGAGCAGCAGCACTCAGAGACTCCAACACCTGTTAGATTGTTGCTCTGCAATGAAAACTTGGGTGTTGCTCCTGCGTGTTCGCTGTCTGGGAGGAGGAGGTAAGAAGGAGCAGGGCAGGTATCTTTATGCCCCTCTGGTCTGTTGTGTACAGACCAGTTTATCTGCATTGTGCCAGAGGTGTTTTATAGAAGGTCATGTATCTGTCCCAAGACCTGACCTGGTGAACATGAAAGTGGAAGGGATTGAAGGATGTGAGCTGAGGGAGAGGTGGTCCTGCAGGATCACTCTGATTTCTTTCCCATCCCCCAGGGTCTGGGTTTTCCAAACAGATTATGAAACTGAGATGTGAAAATGCTGGTGGTCACCCAGCGTCCCCACCCTTGCTGCCACCTTGCAAGCATCTAAACTTGGCAAAGACAAGTAGTGGAAACCAGACAGTTGAACTGCCTTGTCTGGCACCTGCACTGTGAATGGATGTGCAGTTGTACATCATCTCCCCTGTGTGTTTCTCTTGGTAACCTGTCCGTGGGTCTGTGCCCTCCATGGTCCCATCATCCCCATCTGGCATGTTTGTACACAGCAGCTGAACCATTGCCAGAGGCGTCCTTGCCAAAAATGTCCAGACTACCACATGCTGAAACATGCTCTGTGTGGTGCAAAGGAACAGTGTATCTGCTCTGGACAAATGGCTTTGTTTTGCACTGGAAAAACTGGAGTCAAAATGTCAAAGCAGTGTTTTGCACAGGAATAGATTGCTCCTTTCCAAAGGGCAACAGTTCTGTCACTGGCTTTTACTTTGTGGCTCCTAAGCAGAACTGTTCCCACACAGTGAAACAAGCCAATATTTTGGCTTTTCCATCCTGGCTTAGGATGAAAGGTAATGTCTTTGGTCTTTCAGTGGGGTGGACGCAGTTTCCCAGCCTGTTACAGCAAGAGCACACTCCCTGGCAGGAGGCAAGGATGAGTCCCAGGGATGTGTTGCTTCTGCTTTCAGCACGTTTGATCCAGCCCGTCTCTTTCAAGGTGTGTGGAAATGAGCTACAATCTCATCATTCCTGTGGAGGCTTCTCGGAGGAGATAGCAGAAGGGTCACAGCGCCTCTGGAAATCTCCCTTCAGGTGATGTGCCGTCGCATTTCACAGCAGACAGACAGAATAACCTTTAGGGCATGGTAAGAGGCAGCGTTTTGAACTCTGAGCTGGGGAGCTCAGGAGCTCATTTCTCTGACACATCATCTGTGTCCCTGCCAGTTCCTGCATCCCCCTGAAATACCTTTGTCCTAATCCATCACTTCCTTAGCTAGAATTTTATAAAAAAAAAAAAAAAAAAAAAAAAAAAAGCTGGGCAGTTGGTCCCTTGTGTGCTGGTCACACAAAAGCTAGTCTCTTCTGCAGAAATGCACCCAGACCCTCTGCTGTAACCAATTGTGCCTTAATCTGAGCTGGTCTCAGTCTGTGTGGAGGAGGAGGGCTGCCCCACCAGGACAGCTCTCGGCAGCAGAATGGATCTTGCCTCTCGCCTTTCCTGCATTGCAGCCTCGGTTTGTGGTCCTGAGTTGGGTTTTTCCCCCAGATTTATCTTTGCAGTAGTGGGGAGATGAGCGGGCTGGAGCCAGGTGAGCTGGGGTATGTGCAGGCTGGCACAGGCTGCCCCTATGAACCAGAGGCTGGGAACACTGGGAGGAAATTGCTGGCTCTCCCTCCTCCCTGCTCTGGAGTAAATAATGGTACTTTTTATTTAGCTATTATTTCCCAGTGGCAGATATCTCCTCGGCTGTCTGTTTAACTATCTTTATCTCACCCTCCTTCTCTGTTTGATATAGTTATAGATAAACAGATAGCTACCTTATTAAATAACATGTTTTAAGAGACCAGTGGTATGGTTAACATAATGCAGCAGCTGTTGATTTGTCTTTCACTGTTGGTTTGTTTTTTGGTTTTTTTTCTTAAGGAAATGCTTTAAATAAGGGATACTTCATCTATTAAAAAAAATACACTTGTAGCAGCTGCTAAGCCCATCCATAAGCCTGCTTTACGTTGTATTTGTGATGGGACTGACAGTGCATGGAGGAGCCTGATTATACACAATTCCATTTTAGCAAGCCCTGCGATGTAATTTCACAGGGCGATCAGTGTTTGAATGTAATAGCAGCCTGTGCTAAGGTGTCAGAATATTAAAGGCGCTAATGGAAAAGCTCCCTGGTACACAAGGGGGACAGCATTACAGGAGACGTCGCAGATGGCTGGGCACTAAACTAATGGGGCAGGATCCAAAAAGGGAAAAAAAACCTAGAGAAGGGAGAGCTCACGGGAGCACGGGCACCTGCTTCCCTCTCACACGGAAATTAAACAGCGAGCGAGGGAGAGGCGAGCGTGTGCGTGTGTAAAGATAGAAATTGAGGGGGGAAAATACCCCCACTTGAAAAGCTTGAAGGTTTTGACAGCAAGCCTGGTGCCAGCTTCGCTTGGGAAAAGCTTGGGGTTAGATGAAAGGGATATGTGGGGAGGTCTGAGCATCACAGCCATCCCCCGGCCCTGGAAAAAGAGTGATGGATGGATACTGTTACCCACCCTACTGTAATGTGGCAAAACTGCTGCTCTCTTTGGTAGTTGTTCATCTCCAGTTAAATCCAAGGAGGGTGAGATGTATCCACCTTGCAGCTGCCCTGACAGCTCTGTTCTGCAGCAAGGTGCATCTGCTGTGGCCACCATGCTTGTTTCCATCTTCATGCATACAGAGGCTGATGCTGGGTTTGATTACAGGGCAATGTCAACATTTTCCTGTTTTCCAGCACAGTTAGAGGCATCTTCTCCCTCCCTGTGAACCCCCCATTTCCCCAGGAGCAGCCAGAATTGGACCGATCCATTCCTGTCTGTGTGGAGAGGCTTCTGTGCCTGTGGTGAATCATCCATGAACTGTGCTTGTGGGTTTTCCTTGGTATCATACCCAGCTTCCCGCTCTGCTGGCCACAAAGCTGCGGTAGGGAAAGGCTTAGTGCTGCTTTCCTGCTTGAATTGGCCCCACAGGGGCTGGAGTGGTTGGGGGATAGCACTGCAGGACGTGAGCCTGTCCTTCCAGGGCTGGAAGGGTAAATCAGCCACGTGTAGGTACTCCCTGGAAGCTGTCTGCCATGTCGTCATGTGTCTCTGCCTTTCAGACACTAATCGGGAGCTGCCTGTGTATTTTACTGCTGGGAGCCAATTGCATACATCAGAATAAGCCAGCTTGGATCTGTCACCCTGCAGTGCCACTAGGAATGCAGAGACACCATGAGAAGTCAGCCCTGCCACTTGTCCCAAACTGGGAAAGGGATGTGTCGCCCAGACCCTCTGGTCATGTTAGCAGCCCCCATCCTTGGGCTGCTTTCTTGGTGGTTTATGGCTCTGCTTGTCTCCTCTCCTGGGCCAGCACTGGCTTGTGCACACCCAGCTCCATTTCCCAGCCCTCCAGGAACCCAGACCTGTAGTTTTGTTTTGCTTGTGACCAAACCCAGGGCTTTGACCCAGATCTCCACAGCATTAACCTGGTGTGTCCCCAGCCGCAGAGCACACAGCAGTCGAGAACATTTTATCCAGGATAATCCGTAGCCTGGGAGCAAGGCAAAGACTCTTCTTGTTCAAACACAGGGAAATGTGAAGCCTAAACCGCTTGGCACTTTGACACCCTGGAGTCAGGCACACCAGTGTGTTTCTATTGCAGCCTAAGCCAGGGCACATTCTAAACCTGCACAGCAGCAGGGACACCTTCCTGCTGCCTGATGGGACCACAGCATCCAAATGCACCCTGGAGAGGGGCTTTTGGTGACTGTACGGTCCCTCCTGCCGCTCCTGAAGTCCAGAGGAGTTTTAGCAGTGAATTTGTACAGCTGTGGCTGAGTTGAGATATTGCCAGGACACAAGCAGGATGAGGCTGCTCAGATGTGTCTGAATGGGGGGAATAGGCAAGGCAAGACATCACAGTGTGCCTCAGTTTCCCTTTTGCAGAGCTCCTATGTACACAGCTCTGATGGCATGGGCTGCTTCTTTTAGTAAGGAGAAAGCACATACAATTATGCTGCATCCTCTGCATCTTCTCTGACATCTTGGTGCCTTCCTTGAAGGTTGACTTGTCCTCCTCCCATGGTCTGGGCCACCTTACCCTCTGTAAAGCATTTCCTAAGGTGGGCAGACCCAGGCAGCTCCTGTGTGCCCAGCACTCACCTTTCAAAAAACAGATCATTCATCTTTTTATTTGTTTAATTTACTCTTTGGTGTGAGGCACAGTTGTTTCTGTTCTTACAAGCAGCTTTGCAAATGGACTGAAGTGGACACCAGCTGGGCTTGCCAAAGGCTCCCTGCATCCAGGACACAAGGGAAGCTGGCTGTGTGGCACCGATCTGTGAAAAGCCCTTGTGTGAAGAGGGCAGAGTACCAGACAAAGCCTCAGCACCTTTTTAGCAATGTGAGAGGATTTTGTCCAGATCTCATCCTCTCAATTGCAGGAATTTCTAATTTTCCCTTACTTCCACCCAAGTGGGGCCAGACCCCATGCATGGTGTCCTATTTTTCAATGTGTCAGCTGCTCTCCTTCCCCCACAGCTCTCAGAAGGTTTGGGCTCTGGAGAGTGATGTTCCCTGAGAAAGGGCACTGCTCACTTCTTCCTCAGCGTCCTCCCATGTCCAAAACCCAGCCAAACCATGTCCTGCAGTGGCATTGCAGATATATTTGGCAAAAATGCTTTGTCACCCCCCAGTAATGATTGTCACAGATGTTTAATTCAAGGCTTAGGTTCACAGGTGCTACATTGGGCAAAAGTTGTTTTTGTGCACCCTGTACCACTCATGAGTGTTCTCAGTGCACAGAGAGAAACTAATTAAACATGAGTGGTGTTGATGCTGTACCTGGTCAGTCTGGTGGCCCTTCTTGCCACTGTGTTTGGAAAAATTAAATGCCTCTTATTAGTGGTGCAGCAGAAATCTCTAATATGCGTGGACAGAAAGGCAGGGATGGATGGAGTTGGTGTCAGGGCAGCAATTGCTTATCGTGCCTTATCTGGGAATATGAAACTGTATTGCATGACATCCAGAGGCAGGCTGAATAGATATGCCAATTCATCTCGAGCCCGGGCTTTGACAAGCTAGACTGCCCTTGTTGAAAGGCATCAGTCAAACAAGAGCTGCTGGCTGCTTTTCCCTTTTTTATACTTTCTCTCGCTCCCGCGCTCCCTCTCCCTCTCTTGCTGCCTCCCCTCCCTCCACCTCTTTTTTCTAAGCTTTTTCCACACAAAATTGAAAAGCTTTGGAAATAATAATAATAAAAGCCCCCCAAACTAATACCGTTTTAAGTACACCCCCCTCCCTCCCCAAATGGGATTGATAAGGAACCCCAGTGTATGAAGGCATGTTTAGATAACATTGAGAATATTATAGCGAGTGAGAGAAAGTAGGGGGAAAAGCTTCCTGCCGCGTCTAAGCCGGGAAAGGCGACGGCACCCTGGCTAATACGAGTGTTTAATATTTGATGTGTTGGGATAAAGCAGGATCACCTTCGAATTGAATTGAGTGTCAGAATGAGAATCTATTACTGAAATTCTTGTGTGATTTGACAGCAAAGCAGACGATGTTATTCTTCACTAGTTACCGCAATCTTCTCCCCTACATCACTTAAATATTTTTTTCTTTGCTTGAGTAAACACACATTATCCCTTTTTTCCACCTCCCTTTCCTTTTTTCTCTACCTCTTTTATACTTATTTTTTTATTTATTTTTTTCTTAAATCAAACCTGCCTTTCACAGGGCTGATGGAGTAGATTGTTATTTCTTTATTTGTCCTATTAAATGGAATTCCTGATCATTTAATCCTGCTTTTGTAAGTGATTTAAAAATACTTGAAAAGCTGTGAATGTGGCAGCACTTCTGACTAAACTGCTTAAAAGGGACATGTTACACCTGGGTTTAGCTCCTGCCTCCTGACAGCCAGCGAGGAGTCCCAGGCTCTGTACCTCCATCCTGCCAGGCAAGCTTTCCTCTGCACCTTCCCTGTAACAGGGGAGTTCTGCTGTTGTCAGCTGGGGCTTGGCAAGCTGCTTATTTATTTCCTGACTCTTCTTTAATTGCATTCAGCCCTGTTCAGTAGCCTCCTACTAAATGATTTGGTGATGGGGTCAGTCCCTCAGTGGTGTTACATTTGCCTTGTATCGTGCTGGTAAATTTGCATGGCAAGAAATCCTAGCAAGAAATGTCCACCTCCCATTCCTGGACTGGCATGCAATTAAAATGGGAACACTCTGGAGCCTCCAGTATCCTGGGTGCTGTTCAAGGATGTCCTGCAAGACAGTCCCAGCCCCAAAACCTTACAGTCACTAAAAACATTTCAAACTATGTTTAAAAGTCCACTTAGTCATAGACATGACCTCTTTTTTCTTCCCACCATACCAGGTAATTAAAAACCTTTACACCTTATTGTGGCAGCAGTGGAATAAGGGCAGTTATATGGGAAATGCTTATTTTGGGTGGGTGCAGTGCACAGTTGACATGACAGGAGGAGGAAGATGATTTTGCTATTCTAAAGATATTTTCTCCATTGCAGAAATGTCAGGGGGTTCACCTTCGATCAGCAGGCAGCTGTGCCCAGCCTGATCCTGGGAGAGCACAGCTGGTACCTGCTGCTTGCCCAAGCTAAGGGCAGCTGGCAGTTCTCACACTTTCCTTCTGTATATTTAAAACCATGTATTTTTCATGTGCCTTTCTGAAATTCTTAATGGAGATTTTCAGCAAAACCCACCACTTTTCTTATTGCTTAGTACCTACCCTTCAGCATCTTCTCAGACTGCTTAAGCCCCTTTGCTCCTAGGAGGATTTTTTCCAAAAGGAAATATTTTCTCCCTACCTGAAAATGTCTTTATTAATATTAAAATTACAATTAGCAGATGAAACATAGCATATAAAACCTCTTGGTAGGACATGTAAAATAAAATGACAGCGTTGCCCAGCAGGGCAGGACACTGTGCCAGTCCTGGTGGTTCTTGCTGCTGTGGCTTGTGAACAATGCTCATGCCAGTGCAAAGCACAAAGGTCCACTTCCCTCCTGCCCTTCAGCTAAAGCATCCAGGGTGATGCAATTCCAGCAGCTCTAGTGGAGGGTAGAGGGGCCGGGAGTTGGCAAGCAGGTCACAGCATGGACACATGTGGAAAGAACAGGGCTGCCTCTGCCAACATCACTGCATTGCCCTAGCAGAGCTCTGGCATCTCTGTGAGGACCAGCTCTGTTCCTCCCTCTGCATGTGGGGAGGATTTGTGGGGCTCCCTTATTCTGACTTCTGAACAGGTGCCTGTTTATATGCTGTGGGGTGTTTAATTTTGCCTTAATGTGACTGCCGAACACCAGTTTTTGTGAAGTGTGCTGGGCACTTCCCCATAAATAAATGATGGAGCATTATTCAGTCTACTTAGATCAATACATCAGCTTGACAAGTTCCAGTTCTGGGAATTTTCTGCCCCCCTGGAACATCTTCTCTGCAGCTGTGCTGCTTATAATCCATGGTGTGCAGCCTAAGCAAGCTCCAGAGAGCAGCACATCAGGACCCAACTGTGTTGGTGCTGTTGCCTTGCCGGCCCCGGGCGCTGATTGCGCTGGGATCGCAGCAAGGGCAGGTGAGCCAAACTCGGTGCCAAACTGCACAAGCAGCCACCACCATGGGATTGTCCAGCTTCACTGGCACAGCCTCTGTCCCAGCACAGGGGACCATCTTTGTACCCCAGTGCTGTCAGAAATAGGACACAGAGCTCTTGTTTCAGGCTCTTTGCAATCTGAGGCAGATGTGTCATAGCTACTGGGAAGGTTTGTGACCTGGTGCAACAGGAGGTTGGTTTCAGACCTTTTTTGCTCTGTTATAAAGCCAGCCTCAGATGCTGTGATTCTGGTCATGCGTCATCTCCATGCCCCATGTTTTTTATCCCCACTTCTGGTTTTTGGATTTTCCGCAGGATATGTGGTGTGCAGGTTACCTAATGACCTACCTCCCCACACCAGCACTTGTTTAACAAGGTGTGGATTATCCCTGGTGCTTGCTCTATGCATGGAAACACAGTATGTTCCTAATCTCCTGCTGCTATTAGCTCACATTTATCACAGGAGTATCTGCTTACCTTTGATTCGAGATCCCTCCATCAGGGACCCAGGGCAGTATTTGTCTGTGAACTACTGTGTATGCCTATGGGATTGCATAAGTAAATAAATATAATTAATAATCATCTGACTTTGGAGCAGCATTGGCAGGGAGGTAAAGGTAGCCTTCAGAGAATTACAAACAAAATCAGAAAAACAGGAAAACCTTTCTAGGAGATGGTATGAATGAAAATAATTGTATTCAGGCTGCTTGAAAATTATTCTGTAAACATTGTTCAAGTGTTTTTTAGCAGATCAGAAATACTGAGTTTCTCTCTAAATCAGAATTTTGGTTAGAACCATTAAAAAATACATTTTTTAAAAAATTCCTGCATTTTTATCAATTAAGATGCAGATAAAAATAAAAAAAACTTAGGGTCCTGGCCTTGCTTCAGTGTCTGATCTAAAAAGGAGCAATCCAGTCTCTGCAACACCAAGACTGAACCAGAGGGAGGGACAAAGTTGTGCAATTTCCTCACAGAAGGGGTTTCATGGTGTTTTATTTAAATCCTTTGGATTGCAAGCGAACCAGGGGCATCTCAGACTCTTCTTTTTTTCTTTTTTTTGCCACAGGGATGAGCACTGAAGGGACAGGGGTCTGCACCACTGCTGGTGGCTGTGCAGTCAGAGCTGGCAGGAAAGTGGATGACACCAGTGTCCCAGCAGCTCCAGTGAGCCAGTGGCTACAGCCACCCCTGCAGGCTGGCTACCCCTGGTGTTGGGGAGCCACTGGCGCTTTCTGCCTCGCTTTAACAGTCAGAAGAAGAACTTTCCTGTTTAAAGATTAAACGTTGTCTTTAAATATTAAACAGCAAAGCTCCTTGCTCTTGATTGTGTGGCTGCTGCCAGCAGGCGGCTCAGAATTGCCACTTTTAATTAAAAAAACTTTATTTTCCAGTGCAGCCCAGCAGTTGCTCCTCCTCTCGGCCAGCGGTGGTTGACCTCTCCCCTGCCTTCATCCCTTCATCATCGCTGCTTGCACTTCCCTCTGCCTGCAGCGGTGATGGTCCCTGCCAGCCCCGGAGTGTGAGCAGCCTTGTCTGGGACTGATCAATGCCCCTGGCACTTCCTTCCAAAACCCCAGGAAAAACAATTAAAACCCGATCGATCCTGCAGGCAGCTTTGAATATGCATAAGTGCACACTTGACCTTCAGTGGTCAGGCCAACTTCCACCCCAGCTGCTTAGGTAGTTTGCTCAGGTATTGCAGCTGTACCGAATGACCTTGATCAGGAAAGCAGAACGCGATGCAGAGATGGGCCTGGTGCTGATCCAGGGGCTGGGGCACGAGCTGCCAGCTCCCTGCTGCTGCTGCAGAGCCAGGGGAGGCAGGCTGAGGTTGGCAAGTAGCACCCAGCTGCCAGGAGCTTTCCAAAGCTGTCCCTGTGGCTTTCCCGGGATCCTGCCAGTCTCCTGTTGTGCTCCCTCAGTTGCTTCTGGCCAGAGTCCAAGGGATGTCTGGGCTGGGAAGGCAGCCTGCCATATGGTAGCTCCCTGGGCAGGGACACCCCTGGTCCTTCCTCATCCGGGGATACCCCTTCCCCAGGGATGGCCCCACTGCTGTCGATCCACTGGTGCTGAGCATGGGAGCCTTTCTATGCTCTGCCTGGTTTTGCTCCGTGGGATGGAGCCCAGGAGAGGGAACACTTGGAATCACTTCTGCCACCCGGCAGCTGGGTGGCAGGGTCCCATCCTGCACCCCAACCTCTGGTTCCCCCCACCCCGTGGCTGGCTGGCCTGCATCCTGATCATGGCAGGGAACATACCAGAGCGTGTTTGTCAAAGGCAAAGGAAATCTCCCCGTTGTGTACACAAAGTGTAATTTCAGTGAATTATGCATAGACTTAATTAGGAGTTTTAATTGCTAATCATCTCCCAACAGGATTAGCAATGCTGTCTATTAATTATCTGTGGAGCCCTCTGTTTTGCTAAGGCAGGAGTAACAAAGCAGCATGAATGGCTACATGGGCCACTAATAAATTAACTCCCCCAAGCCTCGTGGCTCCCAGGGGGCTGCCAGCAGAAGGGGCTGCGGAGGGGCTGGACCTGCCTGCTCTAGACACAGCAGCGGGTAGCAGGAAAGAGGGGCTGGCAGGAGGTACCAGTGGCAGGCAGGTGGCTGGTGGGCTGCTGGGGGACACCTCTCAGCGCTGGTCACGCAGTTCATCCCCATTCCTGCTGCAGAGCATCTCCCTGGCATTTGCAGCCTGCGGGGGGTGTCGGCAATGCCCTGCCACACTGTGGCTGCGGTTAGCTATGATCCCCCGCTGCAGGAGGGAGATAGGGGCTGCTGGATTGACCTGATCTCATCTGGGGACAATGGCTCTCATGGCAGCAAAGATAGTGCCAGCATGAGCGACGCTAAGCCCACACACCCTTCTTACTGCTCACAATGCGTTCTGAGCTTAATTCCTCAAGATGAAGAAGATATGTGGCTGTCAGGCTGTAATTACAGCCGTGCGTGTGACATGGAGGCCCGGCTGCTTTTATATTTGCATTGTCCAGTGGAGTTTTGTGCTGCTTAGGCTCCCAGCTGCCCTGCTCCTCCTGGAAGCCCTGCCAGGGATTGCCATGGGTATGAAATAGGCTCCCTCCAGCCAGGCTGCAGGCTGTGTGCAGTGGGGTGAGCAGTACTGGCTCCCAGAAGGATTTGTCCCAGTGATGGAGAGCACTGAGGCAACTGGGGCTTGGGGGTGGAAAGGAAAGGAGCTGGGAGGGCTGTGCTTGCCAGAGAAGAAGGAGTCTGCTGGCCAGGCCAGCCTGGGAATGAGCACCCCTGTCCAAACTCCCTGACTCCTCTTGGTGACCCTGTTAAGGCAGGAGTGGGTGAATGTTTTTGAAGCAACTGAGGACATAGAGGATGAGCTTATAGCCCCTGGCTTGCCCCCCCGCTCAGCATGGCAAAGGTGGCCTTGAGTGATGCAAACGCCTCTGTCACAAGTGTTGGCATGTGTACAGGACACCAC
This sequence comes from Parus major, assembly GCF_001522545.3. Classification (NCBI taxonomy): domain Eukaryota; kingdom Metazoa; phylum Chordata; class Aves; order Passeriformes; family Paridae; genus Parus; species Parus major. The sequence goes on along the minus strand of NC_031777.1, from coordinate 21,185,943 downwards.
CAGAGGCTCTGAACACCTCTAAGGAGAATCAGGTGGGACAGAGCAGGGTTGGAGCGCTTCGTGTGGGCAATTCCAGAAGAGCTGCTGCAGGGGTGATGTGCGGGTCCACACTGAACACGGTGAACACAGACACACTGCAGCTCCTGAACACAGACCCACTCCAGCCTCAGGAGCAGTCAGACCTGGGCAAGTACAGATCATGCCTGCACATGGGCTATGTCTGACCCTCTGCTTCTCTCTTCCAGGCGTACAGCTTTGCCATGGGGAGTTGGCCAAAGAACGGGCTCTTAGACATGAACAAAGGACTGAACCTACAGCACATAGGGAGGCCTCACAGCGGGATAGGTGAGTGATGCTGCCCTGTGCCATTTCCATCCCCACAGCTGCTGCTCCGGGTATGTGGGACATGCCTCAGCTCTAAGACATTGTCCAGTCTGGGGTGCCGAGAACAAGCCAAAGGGCTGCAGAGTCCCCAGCTGGTGGAAGGGATGAAGATGTGTTAGGATAGAATGGGCATATGGATGACCTCTCTGTCCCTTGTACATGCCAGGGTGCCGGACATGCCTGCCTGTCCCACTGGCTGGGGAGCCACTTCCCTCCTAGACTGCTCTAGCAGTGCCTGGGTTAGGGCTGGATTTGGGCAGCACCAGGTACCTGGAGCACAGTGCAAGGGTCCCCAAGCTGGGTGGGATGCTCTCCCTGTTGGACAATGCTCCAGTTGCTCTGGATGCTGCAGTCCTTGGAAAGGAGACTGTGCTGCCTTCCTTGGGAACTGGCTGGGAATACACTGCAGAGTGAAGATGTGTGATCCCAGCTGGAGAACTGAACCATCGTCCTCTTTGTTAACATGTATGATGAGTTTTGTGGCCCTGCAGCATGCTCCAAGATAAACTGATGAACAGTGCCCTGAGATAAACAGTGGTAGAGTTCCATGTATCCCCCAGCTCCTCTGTACCAGGGATCAGAGTAGTAGGAGGAAGACCTGGCCCAGGACACTGAGGCCATATTTCTGCCTGCTGCTTAACACTGGGGATGTAGAGCTGGTACAGCAGCAGGCTGTGGTACGGGCAGGATCTCAGATTTACTGTGCTGTAGACAGGGCTGTGACTCAGGGCTGCATCCCTCTTGTCTGTCTTGTTTCTCTGTGGAGCAGTAGTTTACCTGTTAGACACCAGTGGTCAGGTATTCTCTTGGCCTCACAGCCCTTCATCCACAGTGACTTTTGAGCATTAAAGTTTGCAAGGAGGTAAGATTTACTTGGAAAAGTCACTGGCTACCTGGGCCTTGAAGAGGCTGTTTAATATTGTTTCAAGTCTCTAACCATTAAACTCCCCAATCAATCCAAGTTAAGGAGATGAATTATTTAAAGCTCACCAGCTTTTAATTAGCAAGCTCCTTTTGAACTATGGATCTGGTTGCATTATTGACAGAGGTAACATTAAAATTTGCTTCCCTGCCTGGGAGCAGATTTGCCTGGATTGTATGCCATGTTGGGAGGATCACTGTGAGGAAGCAGGAGCTGCAGGAGTTGTGTGTGCATGTCCTGCTCTGGGGACTTAGGCTTTTTCTGGGGTTTCCTGGTAGATGTAGAGTTCATTTCTGCCTCATCATTCCTCATTTTCTTTGTGTGATGAGCTCTCTTGTTGCTGTCATCTCTTCCTCCAACAAAGTGTCCTTGTTCTCTGGAGTATCATGTCTCCTGTTGGTTTCTGCCCCTTCATCTCAATGCTGTTGTCTTGCACAGATGTGACTCTGCTGCCTGACAGTTCAGGGATTTGCTGTTCATGTCCCTCCCCATTCCAGTCCTTTAGGAGAGTTTTGCCAAACTCCCTCTGTGGAGGAGCTCTCCTAGTACACAGTGAGCCATGGGCTAATAGCCCATGGAAAGTGAGGCCCAGCATCCAAGTTCCCTTTCTTGCACTGCTCTATCCCAATGGCAAACCTGCCTTTCGCACACTGCTTGGAAGGGGTTTACATGGGTGCTGTGAAGGATGCCAGGCCAGCAGTGTGACAGTCTCCATCTCCTTGGTACCACCAGTGGTGCACACATGCCCTGTGTGTTACAGCCTAATGGCAGCTCCATTTGGGCTGGCTCCAGAGCAGATCTGCCCTGGATGCCTGTAATGCTCTGACTGCCTGCAGAGGTGGTAGCCGCTGGCACCATGTGCCTGGTGGCTTTAGTACAGGCTGAGTACCCCAGAGTGAGCTGGAGTTGGAGAAAAGAACTCCTCCTCCCAGGAAGCTTGGCACCACCAGGCACAGCTGCTTTTAGGGCTGCTGGCTTCATGGCTTGTTGCCCCATGTCCCTCTGGGAAAAGGCTTGGGGCAATGCTGGTGTCTAGTGACATGCCTTGCCTGGCATTTTTTTCAAAGAACCAGCTTCCTGGCTTTCTGGCCACTTCATTTCCTATCCTGGCCTAGGCATGGATTAGGTGCTGGTTCTAGTGACAGCCCAAGAGGTTCCCAAGCTGAGGAGGGACTGCTCACTGCAGAGGCAGCCTGGCTTGCTTGGATCCAGCATTGCTGCCTCATCCTGGAGACAGTTCAGTCCTCCCCAGCTGAGTTCTTCCATACTGGCCACTGGGACTGGGCACAGTCATCCCAATTGCTGATGCAGCAATGAACAGTCCTTACTTCTGTCTTCTTCATGCTTTTGACTGCACACGTGTCAGGCTTGGGAGGAGCCATCCATCCCTTTCCCTGCTCAGGGCTGCCCTTCCCTCTCTGACTGTAAGGAGCCCTGCTACCAACACAGCCCTACTTCTCAGCCAAATAAAGGACTCCTAATCAAGGTCTGCTGCAGAAGGAAGTGGAGAACAGTGAAGACTATCAGTCTCTCACTGCCCAGAGTGAGTCAAGGAGTTGGCTGTGGATCTGGGGATGGCCCCATGGTGTCTAGAGCTTCCCTTCTCTTTGTGCTCAGCCTTGGAGTGCAGCAGTGTTGAGGGAATTTTAGGGAGCTGAGAGGAGGCTTCCTGGGTCATCTAAGGGGGCATCAGCCTCTGATTTTCTTGGCCCCCATGGGTCACTAATGGCCAAAAAATCTGCAAACCAAAGAGGACTGAGAAGGGAGCAGCAAGAAGATTCAATAGCCAGACTCAGCAGTTTCACAGGTACCATGCAATGTAAGAGTGTCTGTGCAGCTCCTTTCCTGGCAGTCTGGGGAGCTGTCCAGGGAGATGCAAACATTCCTGTGAAGCCTCAGTGTGCTTATGCAGGAATGCACAACACGGATGTTTCCCTTCAAATCTGACAGAAAAATTGCAGTGGATAGCCACTTGTTTTTGCAAACAATTTGCAAGGAATTTTGCCGTCTTGCCTGATGGATTCTGTATTGCTTTGTTTTCAAATCACTCTCTGTTTCACTGTCTCAGCAGGTATCTGTTCCAAATCCCTGCACTTGACATGCTCTGGGACCAGACCTGCTCTGTGCTTCATCTTCTTTCCTTCATCATGTTCAAAATCTGCAGAGTTCAGGGTGCTTAACACCCTGCAGGGCCAAGGCTGGACTCTGGATGGGAACCACCTTTAGCATCCAGTGGATACAGGCAGGATGGGCTCGTGCACAGTGCACAGTCTCCCTACATGCCCTGAACATACAGCTGCAAGTTGCTGCACAGAGCTTATGTTTCAGCTTCTGTCTGGTTTCTATTCATGAGCAAGTGAGCTACAAAACTTATTGAGGGGTTAGAAAAGTGAATCGTGTCCCCAAATACACTGAAATCTACCTGCATACACTGCAATACAGCTGCCTTGGGGTGGGATGGGTGCAGGTCTGGTGCCATTATGTTCTTGAGAGGGAAAAGGCAAAGGAAGGGGGAGAATGTAAGTATTTCAGGATAAGGAGTTAGAAAAGTCCTGCTCCAGAGGGTGAGGATTCAGGAATTCCTTGAGAGATCAGAAAGGAGCAAAAGGGGTATAAAGCCTATTCTTTCATGCCCTTTCTCAGGTTGGTATTTCAGCTCTGGGCTGAATGTGTCCCTGGAGACTAGAAAGGACATTTCTATGCAATTTCCATCTTTTCTCTAGCCCAGGTTAGATATGTGGCAGCTCCAGTGTAGGCTGTACAATCTCGGGGTGAGGAACTTATCTTTGTCTGCTGTTTTCTTGGCCCTCAGCAAAATAAAGTTGAGTCTTGCCAAGAAGTTACTCAGTCTTACATATATGAGGACATTGCCATTCTTAACACATGTGTTTGAGGCAGTGCTTGCCAAAAACAAGCTGCAGCTTTTAATGGGAGTCTCGGCACCCACAGGCAAAGACCGTCATTCACAGGCTCCACACCAGTGGAGCTGGATACCTGTGTTGGGGTCTCTCTGCTGGGAGTCAGAGACTCATACAAATCAAAAGGATTAAAATCCCAGGTTTTAGTTGTGATTTAAATCAGACAGCAGATCACCTAAATCCAGAAATTTATTTTCTTCTGGTTTTGCCTTTTTTTAAATCTGTTTCCCTAAATAAAAAACATCAAATTTTACTGAACAGCACCTATCAAACCAAGTACAGCTTTCCTTACTACTGCCCAGTTGTTAAATCTCGTTATTCTTTTACTCATCCAATACTCTATTTTTGCTACATTTATTTTGATTGATTATGTACCATAATATGCCTTTAGTTTTAGTTTTTAAATATTTTTTACATTAGAAAAATGGTGAATTACTATTTGTTCTTGAAGAGTTGGTGATTAAATTATTACTCATGATTGCTCTTTTGGATGAAAACTGTAATGCCATGCTAAAGTACCCCAGTGGTAGTTTGAATTGATTTTATTAGGAAAATCTTCTTTCCCTTGCAAATATTCACTATGGAAGGAAAAGTAAATTTCAGGATACTTTTTAGGAAAAAAAAACTAGTACGTGAAACCAAAGCAAGTGATCAGTGAGCTGGAGGAGTGTTTCTGGAAACCAGCCTTTCAAAGTATTAGAATGAGTACAGCTCATCCTCTCTTACCTTGGTTGTTTTGTTTGTCTTCACTGATTATGGAAAGATAGAAGACAAGGCTTCTTTTTTAATTTCAATCCTTTGTTGCTTCTCAGCTCTGAACTAGCCAGTTCTTAAACTGAAAATACACCAAAACCAGCAAAAAATTTCCAAAACTGCAAAAGCAGCAGCTCCTATTGGGAAAGTTTTTTTCTCATTTGTCAGCTCTGCTTCCCTCTCCAGTGCATTGACTGTCTTTAAAACATGACATTACTCCTTGCTACTGATCTTTCTTGAATCTAATTGAATGTAATTGAATCTTTAAAGTTTAGGTTTTAGCACATACATTATTGTGATTTTAGATCTAGCTGTAAATGTCTGGAGTTCGTTTGGTTTTGGGTTTGTTTTTTGGGGTTTTTTTAGGGGAAAGACAGTAACTAGGCTGCTATGTTTCTTGCTAGTGAACCCTTAGTCCCTATCCCAGGTAACCAGGAGATCTGATCCTGTGGTAGCACCTGTCTTCATGCTGTAAAACATGGTGCTGTTTTACAGCAGTTATCATAATCCTGTGAGCTCCGAGGCTCTGTGCAGCCGGCTTCTCCATCTTCCTTCCCTGTTGCGCAGTTCCCCTGGCCGGGGCCGTGCCGTGCTCCCTCTGGGGGGGATCTCTGCCCCTGCCAAACAGAAAAGCCCCACCTGCCTGGGCAGGTCAGCAGCCCGTGCGGTGAGCGACCCAGCAAGCCACCGTGCCTTCCCGGCTCCATCTCTCTCTTTTCATTTACTGATTGGAAATCTCGGAAGGTTAGGGTGTGATATTGTTCCTGATCCAGAGCATTAATTAGGCCTCGGAAAGAAGAAGAGGAATTGCGTGTTTTTAACAGTGAGGTTAATGGGATGCTCGCAGAGTAGACAGTTTTAATGAGCTTCAACTCGATGTGCAGTGAGTTTACTCTTTGTGTTAAAAGGGTCACACTGCAGTAGTTTGATGTGGATTGTCTCCTGGCCCCCAGTGTCATAGGTGAGCGTCTGTCAGAGTCCAGTCAGAGCGCATTTACTTAGTGACACGATTCTAATTAACTAGCTCGAGCTGCCACCGCCGCGGGGAGCCGGGGCAGCGCCTGCCAGGGTGCCTCCTGCCCGGCGGAGCATCCCTCTCTGTGCCGCTCCGCCCGCTCGGTCTCGGCCGCGCTGGAGCGCTCCCCGCGCTGACACTGAAGGAGAGGGCGGGAGGGCCGCGCTCGCTGAGTGCGGTGGCAGGTGACGGGCCACCCTCCGTACGGGGCCTGCGCCTGCCAGCTCTCCCCGCTGGAGCTTGCCGGGGACGGATGAGGCTGTGCCTTACCCTGCAAGGTGCTGGGGGTGTGTGGTCCTGGCAGCTTGCTGGCCTTATTTCAGCCTGCTCTCTCTCTTCCCTGTTTTCCTTTCCTGTCTTTCCTGCCTCTCACAGCATTTGTGGGATCCTCGGTCATTTTTTTACCTGCCTCCTCTGCATCAGGGCGGGGGAACAAGGAGGTGGACAGCATTTTATGAAACTCCCCTTCATGTTTTCGACTACTTTTCATCCCCACCCCATGTGGCAGAACCAGTCGCACCCTCCCGGTCCGTCCCGGGGTGTGGGAGAAGCCTCAGAGAACCTTGTGTTCCCTCAGAGAACCTTGTGTTCCCCCAGAGCAGGCATACCCCGTCGTTTTTGAGCTCTTCGTTTCTCAGCAGAGGCGGCGCTTCCACGGCTCCATCCCTCTGCTGAGGGATCCTGAGAGGGAGAGCTGAGAACGGGGCTCACTCCTGCGGAATGGGGCACTGCCCCACACACAGTGGCTGGGGCTCAAGGCAGAAGGGGAAGGACTCTGAATTAAATAATTAAAAGAGACTTAAGTAAAAATCAACAGAAATGTCACCAAATGAGCAGTGTCATTTTGAATTAGCGCTCATAAAGGTCAGGCGGATCCAGAACAGGTGGAGGGGCTGCGTGCCGGGTGTCGCTGCCAGGCGGCGTGTCCCGGCACCCAGGCTGGGTGCAGGGACCGGCACAGCCGCTCCGGGGTACCCGCTGGGCCCTGGGCACAGGGACACCGCGGCTGGCCGGTGGTGAGGGCTCCTGCTGCGAGCACCGAGCCCCAAATCCCCGAGGAGCGGCGGGGAGGGAGGGCTGGCCGGGGCAGCCGGTTAGAGGACGAGCAACTGTCAGAGTCCAGTCAGAGCACATTAACGCGGTGACATGATTCTAATTAACTACCGTGAGAGGTGTCACAGCTGGAAAAGCAGTGAGCAGAGACAAGCTTTTAAAAAAAGAAAAAAGCAATGTGACAGTCTTTTTTTTTTTTTCCTCTTTCTTTTTCTTTTCTTTTCTTTCCTTTTTTTTTTTTTCCTTTTTTTTTTTTTTTTTTACTCTTGTGTGCTCTCTCCCCTCCATGTGGGAGTGGATCTAAAGATAATTAGGATGTCTGGCTGCCTGGGAACCTGAGCCGGGGCTCTTTTGCTTTCAGTCATTTAAGTTTTCGACATCTCTCTGAAGGGACTTGGTGGCGCAGTGGATTACTGCGCGCCAGAGTGACAGAACACTCTTCTAATCGTAAACCCTTTTTAGAAAGGATTCTGCTCTCCCTTTTTCCCCTGGAGCAGCAGGGGGTATGTTCTGATCACTGCAGCTCTGTTCCCATACATGCTACAATGGGAAACTCAAGGTCTTTCAGCTGTTTCCTGCAGTTAACAAAGGAGGCACAGAAGAAAGAAAGGAAGGATGATTGAGTGTTTGTGTTGACTGCACTCACCCCTCCATCCTACCCTGCCAAAAGTTGGTCGTGTGCCCATCTGACCCCACTGCGTGACAGGGGTGTGATGGGTTTGTCACACCTTGCCCTTGGCTGAGGGCTCGGAGTCCCCAGAGAGCAGCCTTTGGAGGGAGTGTGATGGCTGCAGGGACTTCAGCTGCCTGAGAAAAGTCAGGGTGCTTCCATGTGTTTCTCCCAGCTTTCAGGCAGGCAGTGGCAGTGCCTGCCCCCTGGGGATGTGTGAAAGGTAGGCTCATGTCCCTCTCTTCTGGCTGGAGGCAGTTGCAGCACCAATGTTAGACTGAAGATTTAAGATGGATTTCTGGATTGTTTGCTGTGCTGCAGTGCCTAGGAGGCCCAGCTGCAAACCAGGACAAGTCTGTCTCAAGCCTCAGGTCTGGCTAATCCCCAGCAGGACAGCATTGCCATCATCTGGGAGCTGCCCTTTGGCACAGCAGCAGCAGCTCTGCCGTCCTCCTCTGGCTTCTGGTTTTAGAACAAGCAGTGGAGGCTATCTCCCTTGGCAAGAAGATGTGCTGTCCTTCCCTTTCTCCCTTCCACCCATGCCAGTTGTGATCCTCAGCCCAACAACTGGCCCAATTTCTGCCCCCCATGACAGATGAGAAACCTTTTAAATATATTTTTCATATCATTCTCAACTGTTGTAGTAGGAGCACAGGGAGAGGCTGATGGTTTGTATTATATTTGTATTATGTCTGCTCTGTTTTAGCGATCAGACAATCCGAAAACCAGGAGTGTGGTTTTCAGACCTGAACTGATCTGTCCTGTAGAGACCCTTGCACTGCCTTGTATCCATCACACTCCTGGCTGTTTTTTCAGTCTTTTTAGTTGTCTGTGTCTAAGTTTTGCAAAATATCCCCCTCACACACTAGTGGAACAATCCTTGCACTGTCTGAGCCCTGTCCAGTATTGTGCTGGGCAGGCAGAACATCTTTGCTAGCACTTGTTCTCCTGCCCCTGTAACAGACAGCACTTCCCAAGCACCGTGATGCACCCTCTGACACAGTGAGATGTGTTAGGTGAGAAGCCTTGGAAGATCATTAAGTTTCTACAGAGCTTTTTCTGTAGGAAATAGCAACGTAAAACACCGAGTGACACTTTGATTTCCTGTAGATTCTTTTGGTGCCTTGGTGTCTCTGCAATATGTCCCAGACGAGGCTAAATGGTAGTGCGTCTTCCCTTACCTGTGAGGAGGGGAAGAGTTTCCTGTTAATGAACATAAACATCTCAGTTACGGGCACGGATTGCCTGCCCTGCTCCACACTGGACTCTGGTGGAAGGTGTCCTTTAACATCCTACTCTCCTGCAACAGCAGTGTGTCCCCAAATCTGCCTTTACATGACTGCAGCTGGGGGGGATCACAGGCATGCTGTTGTCCCTCTCAGGTTAGCCCTTGTCTCCAGTCTGGGCATCTACATTGTCCCTTCTCTGTCCTCCCTAGAATGCACAGGGCTGGAGGGCACTGTGGTCTGCCTTTGCAAGGAGGAGAGACTCCTGCCTAAGTTTTAGTAAGGATCTGCCTTTAAGGAGAGTGATGGCAGAGTGCAGAGGGAAGGCTGTGTCAGCAAGGCATGCCAGGTTTAGAGGTGCCCCGCTTCACCTAATGAGAACCAATTGCAAGGTGCAGGAGGGCAGGGGGTAGCAGTCAGCCAGAGAGACTCCACCGCAATTTAACAAGTTTTCATTCCCCTGAGTTCCCTGATGAGACCCCCCTCGAAGTCTGTACAGGAATTCATAAGAATAGGATAATTAGGATGTTTCAAAGCTGCGACCCTCAGAGGAGTCCTTGGATTAATCTGTTTTTTCCCTTAAAGACATCTGTAACTACAATCTTTGTTTCTCTCCTCTTCTTCCCCCCCTCCTTCTTTTCCCTTCTTGTCTGTCTCTGTATCTCCTGTCAAACCGTGGCAGACGTAAATGACAAAGAAATCAGAAAGAGAGATCAATGCAGTCCAAATTAGCACTTGGAGATAGACTGTGCTGGAGATGTCAGAGCCTGACCCCAGTTGATCTGCCAGCCTCCACTGCTGATATTATGCAAATTGCATCCATCTGGCAGAGCCCAGTAAAGGACTAATGGGGCAGGGAGGGGGCCAGGACCAGGCACCTTTAGGAAGGGGAGAGAGATGGGGGTCTTTGGGGAGGGGGGTCCATGATCGACGGGGGAGATGAGGTACTGCATTGGCTTCCTTTGCACTCCTGGGTGGATTAAAAGCCAAACTCCAGATAAGAGATAACCAAACTTCATTTTGCTTTTTATTTTATTCCTTATTTCTCCCCCCATGCAACCTAGTACCAAAAAGAAGGGGGGGAAAAAAGGTGGTTCCTGGCGCTCGTTTCCTGCACGTCATTACCACTAATGGCAGTTCGAGGGGAGAGACAAAGTCAGGGAAAGAAAGCAAAAAAAAAAAAAAAAAAGCTGGCTGCTTAAAAGACTGTTGTAATAGGAGCATGGATAATAGAAATCTCAAATTACGGTGATCGCCTTGTTAAGAAGTTTGAAAATACAGCCAGATTGTCTTTAATGAGAGAAATATGGCTGTTAGTTAGTGAAGGAGGAGGGAATGGACCTTGTTTCAAGATCTGTAGCTTGCCCATCAAAGAGGCACTGTCTGTTTCATTTCAAAATCCTGCTCCTCTGCCTGATATTAAAAATAGTTGTTAAAGGCTTTGACTAGCAAGACGATTCTCTTTGACTTCCTACTCTCTTTCCACCTCCCCCAAAAGACTTCGCTAAGATAACTTCTGCTTTAAAAAACAGCTAAGCAAGGAAAGAAAGACGAAAGTTTTGGGGGTTGCAGGATGATACTGCCCCTGGCACTCCAGGGTGCCTGAAGCCTTAAGCCTGAGCACTGCTAGCACCATGGCCATTCTCACCATGGCAGAGGGGAGCCTCCTCCGTGCCATGTGCTGCTGTGCCGGGATGTGCACAGAGATGTGGTACCACCACTGCTTTCCTCTTGGCAGCCCTGACCCAGGCACAAGGCAGAAGTGGCTTTTTTTGGCATCTGGACCCCCATTAAGTGTCATGATGCTGCTTTCCTTTGCTCTACCCCGAGCCTGGGAAGTGGCACCAGGCCAGGTTTGAGGATGCAGAAAAGGGCTCTGACAGAAGCCAGGTCTGGCAGCTGCCCGCCACCCCCGCCTCTTGTGAAGAGTTAAGGGGCACCTCTGTGCTGTTAGGCTCTGACCCGTAACTCCTGCCTCGCTGTGGTGCTGACAGTCCCCTCTTCATTCTCCCCTGAAATCAAAGGATCACATTAATTGGTTTCAGGATCGTGGCCCCATGTCCTGAGTGGCCTGTTTAAGATAACGAACTCAGAGTGTGTTAATAGCTGGTATAGCTCAGCAGAGGATCTAGGGACAAGGCCTGGATGGGGAAGATGCTGCTGGGTGGGGAAGATGGGCATTGACACATCAAAAGTTTGTCCCGTGCTGTGTTTTTCCTTGTCCTTACACAAATCAGTGTAATTCCCTCACTCCCAAGCTGCTAACATTTTGAAATCCCAGAGCAAAGGACACTGGCCAGAGGAAAGAGCTGGACCAGCCAAACTGTTGCCCTTTCCCAGTGTGGCCTTGCTCTTTTCAAGGGTCTGCAGAGGGATCAGAGGGGATCTGCTCATATGCTCCATAGCTTGAGGCTCTTCCCAAAGGCAAAGCTGCCACTGCACAGGTTGATCTTGACTCTGTCATTAATCACCCAAGTTCTGGCTTGTTTTTGATTCTGCAGGAGAGACCTGCAGTGGGCTGCACTGGGATGACAGTGTTTCTGTCTGTTCCCAAGAGTCATGAGCAATCCTGCTCCAGCTTGGAAGCTGCATTCTTCTGATACAGAAGGGGCCATGCAGCTTCTCCCATGTGCCCTGAACTGGGCTGCCAGTGTACAGGACCGGGAGGGGAGGCAGGAGGGGAGGGTCATGGTCATTGCTAAGGGTGGGTGTACTAGTCCATGCTACTAGACCAAGATTCCATGTTCAGTACATGTCTGCCCTGTATGCTTGGAGGTCTCTGAAGAGATGGCATGAAGGAGGGGCTCAAGAACTCCTGTGAGTTTTTGGCTAGTTGATGGCCCAGGGATCCAGCAGGCTGTAGTGCCAGGTGGGCTGCAGAGCTGTCCTTCCTCATCCCCCATGGGACAGAGCTGATTTTTAACCATGGAATACCCCTACCCAAAAATGTGATCCAAACCCCCCAGTGATGGAGAGTGCCTGGTAGTTCTGGGTCACTTTTCCCAATATAATTAGCCTCACTGTTAATTACTTGCAGGCCAGTGATGTGCAGGGGTAGCATCCACGCAGCCAGAGGGGCTGCCTCTGCACAGGCCCTCGTGCAGTGCACCAGCCCTGCATTGCCCCTTGTCTCCTGCCCACCTCAGCAGCAGGCATGGGCACTGCTGCTTCTGGCCGCCTTAGCTTCTTTCCCAAGGCGTGCGGCTCCCTGCCTGCTGCCACCTCTCAGCCAGGCCCCAGAGGGGAGGGGACCTGAGCCCTGGCACTGCCACCTCAGGAGACTTTCTCCAGGGGCTTATGGATGGGGTTAGCCTGCAGACAGCAGGACCCCCAGCCCTTTGCCTTAGGGAGGACAGAGCAGCACCAGCTTGCCAGGAAGCCCACTCCAGCCCTTAGCTGCCAACTGCCCGGTGCTGGGGGTGTTGGGGCTGGCTCCCCTCTCCTGTGCTGTGTGCCTTCAGCCAAGAACCACCAATTTGGCTCTATGTGCATGCCCAGGAGTCTTAGGGCTTGGCAGCTGGGTCATCTCCAGCACCCACAAAGCTCCCTGCTCATGCTCTCCCACTCTGAAAGTACATATATAACAACCGAGAGAGGCAGAGAGGGAGAGAAAAGGAGAGACGCCAGCTTTGCCTCCGCGCTCCCATCCAGAGCAATCTCCTAATGAGAAGAATATGGCTGCTAGTTAGCAGAGGGGTGTGTCCTGTAGGCTAAAATGAGATAGTTACACTGCACTGATTGAAGGTTGAGGTTAGAGGGCAGCACAATTATGTTCAGGAGATTCAAGGGCTCTGTTTGATGCGGCAGTTCTAAGCTCCCAGCCAGTGTCAGTAGTTTAGCTCAGGGTTTCTTTTTTTTTTCTTTTTTTTTT